>NC_069111.1:31046800-31306800 GCF_025612915.1 Magallana angulata | reverse complement strand
CAAATCATCCATACAACCAATATGCACGGCTTCAGTTACCGCTATCTAGTACATGTATATATTTGAACACAAAGACATACATTCTTTTTAAAGTCAAAGGTTCATTTGAATATGGTGTAAATTTCGAGATATGTGCTACCACATTTATTATTATAACTAAAGTTCAGCAACGAACGACGCACTTGCCAGCTCGATATAACGGAGTAGGAGCCGAGGGGATTTCTTTCCTTGGTGTTGACAGTGAGAAAGTCACAACACGAACAACAAAAATATCATCACCGATCAATGTGTACCAGCGAAATGATGACATTCTCTGAAACTAAACCAGAAAGTCGTGGGGTGGGGGGTGGGGGGGGGGGGGGGAGGTGGAAGAATTTTTGTCAGAACTACTCTTATTAGAGTAAAGCCCCCCCCCCCCAAAAAAAAAAAAAAAAAAAAATAAAAAAATCGAAGGACAAATTTTGATTACACATATCTTAATATATACTGAGTACTAGTATTCCAGTGATACTAATAGTTCAAGATTATTTATTTCTACTTTATTAGCTTCTGAACGTGTTCTTCTAACTACTAATTTTATTGAGTAACAATGGAACAAAGTATCACGCGGGGGAGAGATTACTTAGCAGTATAGGAGAATGCACGCCGAGTTTAGTCTAGTTGTGTCTATCCCTTCGAGAAGTTTCCCCAACGCCAGGCGCCAAGATGGCGGATCGGCAATAACTGTGTATGTCCCATGGACGATTATAACCTTTATCTATATTGCTGACACCCACTGTGTTAAAAGACCTTTGTTTTAGTAGTTTTGTCATAGAGCAAGTATACATGTATATGTACTAGTATATGATGCCCCATGGTGGGGTTTGAGCTCGCAGAAGTAACGGTAAATTAAGGTGTGGTCACACGTTGCGATTTTTGAACCAGGTAAGCATTTTAAGATACATATAAACCCCAACTGCGCTTCGGTATTCCATGGCAGTTTTATACGGGAAGGTCTAGCTATATCCTGGCCGAAAAAAGAATACAAAAAGAACTTTTGGAGTTTTTTTTTACTAATACTGCACAAGAACTTAAAACGACACAATGTATTGAATTAAGAATCATAACCTGGGTTTTTAAACCAATCGGGTTGATCGACGCAGATCATGTTTATAATGTAAGAATACCATCAAGATCCACATCTTTTTAGCATTCTTAACAAGTGAAAAAAAAATCATTTGGCGTAATTCTAACCATTTTTGAGAATACAATAAAACCCAGAGAATGAAAACTATGGCACATTTTGATATTCTATTGACTTTAAACTCATTTTACCGCGAGGTATAGCGGTGATTCTATTGTAAATCAATACATAAAAACGGAGAAATAATAAATTAATACAGAAATTGAAATGATATCGTAAATTACACAAGTGCATGCTCATCGAACACTGGGAAATTAAAACACCGTGTTTGTTGATCTACCATGATTTTCTATATTTTAATCAACGCCATTAGTTTATCAATTTGTGTGTCAAACAATACTATCAGCTAGATACATCTTTGATCTCTATACTGTTCACTCTTTACACTACATACATCATATTCCCTTTCCCAACGTCGAACCTGCAAGAACCCTTATCAATGATATAATGATGCACGCATTGTTCCTTGTGAATACATACTGATTAACAATTTTTAATCATGGACTAATTTACAATAAAAAATTGTTGTTTAGTAAAATACACTTGTATTATGACCTTAATGAAAGGAAATTTCCTTTTATGTCCATTAAATTAAATTTTCGTATTCATTATGCGCCAAAAATACAGTTAGACTCGAAAGAAAAAAAAATCCCCAAACTTTCAGCATGTTATCGCAACGGAAATAACATTCAATCAATGTGAATTTTCTACCATTTCAGCGCATGGTTTTTATCAGTCAGTGTTTTATCATTATTGACTTGCACATTAAAATTTTTGTTGTGTTTAAATCACAGCTCATCAGTTTGTATTAACGCATTGCAGTGTTTCAACCCATAAGTCTTCGCCAATGCCTTGATTTTTTTTCAGCCCATTGGTTTTTACCAGTGCCTAGGTGTTGGTTTGTATCGGCCCATTTATTTTTTTATTCACGCTTTGCTGTGAATCAACCGGCAAACAATTCGTACCAATGCTTTAGTATGTGTTTGTTCCTAATGTATTGAGTTGTTTCAGCTCAACAGCTTGTACCAACGGCTTGCTTTGTTTTAACTAATAAGTTTGACTATGTACCAAAATAAAATCTGCTCTCTTCAAACGTCTTGGTTTGTTTCAGACAGACGTTTTGTTTTTGTTTTTTTTACCAAATTCTTTTCACCACTTTTGTGAACATCCTAAATATGGTCATTACCCAATGACTGAACCAATATGTTGGTGTGTTTCAGCAAACAGGATTTGTACTAATGCTTGAACATATGGTATGGTTTAACCCATCAGCACGTACTATTAATGTGTCGGTTTGTTTCAGCACTTTAGTTAAGTCTTTAGTTACATTTTTGCAACCAATTATTTTGTACCAGTGCTTTGGTTTCCTTCATCCATCAGTTTGTAACAATACTTATACTAATGCCTGGATCTTTTTTTCAGATAGTCCATCGGTTTATACCATACAAATTGTTAACCATTGCCTTACTTGTTTTAACCCATTAGAGCCATTTTAACAAGACCTTGGACTTTCGGTAGGATGTGATTATCTTTTCCTTGCGCCAAAACAAGTTAAATATGACGCTGGTTTCAAGTGAAATTTACACAGATTGCGTAGTCTAAGCTCCAAAGGCAGACAAATCTTGTTGATTTCAAAGAACCATCGATGGCCGAGTGGCCAGCAATGAAATAGACAGACCAACGTCCCAATGCTGTTTGACACAACTACCCAAAGCCCAAGCTCCTGTTAAAATGGTTCTACCTTGGTTTGTTTCTGCAATCAGCTTATATCAATGCTTAAACCATTGCCTTACTTTGTCTCAGAAATCAGTTTGTAATATTCTCCAACCAATGTCTTAATTTATTTCTCATCATAAAAGTTTATACAAATTTTTGGATCAATGTCTTGGTTTGTTTTTATTATCCATTTTAAAAAGTACCAATGTACTAGTGCTTTTAATTTTTGTTGTATTGTTTTACACCTTTATCAAAACGATTCGTTTTACTATAGGATGTATAGGCAGTAACTAGGATATTTTCTGATACAGCAGCATAACAATATGTCATTCGGGAGGGGTCCACCTTGACACCGTTCGGTCAAATCAACATTGCTAATCATACCAATTTGACTAAACCTTTCCAAATACTTTCTTTCATAGAGATATTTGATTTGCATGATGCGCTTGCTTTTGTTAAAATTCTTTATGCAGTGACATAAAGAATAGCAAAAAAAAAAAAGAGAAAAAAAAAGAAGGAGAAAATCGAGAATAAAACATGGTTGGCATTTATAAAATGGTATCGAATTGCAAAGATATTTCACACTGAATCCCATGAGAAAATTAATTATATTGAAACTGAATCTTTTATGAATAGGAAGCACCAGTGGGAAGTTTTCCTATGATTGACCTGGATAAAACAGGGTACATGTACTAATGTAGCGAAACTCTATCATCCATTGATTTTTCCATTTTATTCTTGGTGACAAAAAAGGATACCAGAGAAAAATTTAATTTTAACCGTATTATCAAGAAATTGGATTTCCAATACAATTATTCCAGTCATTTAATACCGTACTTCAAAAATGAAAAAAAATGCAATTATGACATGGCGGCACCCTGATCTTAATAATAACTGCTTTAGTTATAGCGAGCTCTCTTAGTTTTTGATGCATGTACTCTTAGATATATTTTAAATATTCAGATATAGGCAACGATGACCACGATAATCGCTTCTTTGTTTGACAGACAGAGAGACGATTACGGAGATCAAGTTTGTGTGAAGTATGATAACTATCTCATATTGTTTCTTATTAATTTGTTTCGTGGACTGCGATACGTATCGTTCTCTTTGAGGTTTAATAATGTGTGGTCTCCATTAAACTCGCGACTTCGCGTGGATATATTATTCGTGTTACTTTGATTATGGAGACTCGGAATTAATGATCGTTGCTTTATTGCCTGAATATGCAATGAAAAAAACCCCCTCCATATGCAATAAGTTTGTAGATTTAACATACGACTACGCACAGGTCAATGGACAAATTAGAGTACAGGGTCCTACAAAGACTTAAAGCACAGACTTCAGATGTAGTATTGCTTGTACTAATATATCAGAACATCTTTTCATTCTTTGTGCAGTGACATGAAATAAAGGATTTAAAAAATAGTTTAAAGCAATTGTATGCGCTGCAATTTTCGTGTCGGATTTTTTTAAATCGTAAAATTGTAATTTACTGTCAATGACGAAAAAAAAAACCTTACAAACTTCTTTTCTTCAAACTTTTTGCGAGAAAATATTTTGAGGTGCTCTGCTTGGTGGAAATTTACATTAATATCAACCTGCATGGAATTTGATATCTTCTGTAATACTACACATTTATTATTATATATCATGTACAGAAATCCTTCCTCATACATAACTCTGTGTTTGTGTTTAGTATTATTAATCATAAAGGTTTCAGTTACACAGTTATTTTAAAGAAAAAGTAAAAAAGTTCAATTGAAACTCATCTAATTGCAGGACACATATAAAGCTTATTTCTGTACCTTATTTTCATAAACATATGTGATTTTATAGTTGTGCATGTGTGGTTATTACATTACATTTTCCTCGTTTTCAACCTTTCTTTGAACTGCAAATCATCGATTATTATATGTCTGTTTATGTAAAAGTTTTAATTGTTTCCAACAACAATTAAAAGAAACATCTGGCGGTTGTTAAAGCTTGGCTATTCAAATTTCACACAAATATATACATGATTTAAATATCCGAGCAACAACCAGATGTTTCTTTAAATTGTTTTTGGAATCAATTAAAACTAATATAGTACATTTACTAAGAATTAAGACCCCCCCCAAAAAAAAAAAAACCAAAAAAAAAAAACCAAACGAGTGCGGTCTGGTTCTTTACAAATGATGAGTTCATTGGTCGAAAATTCATGAAGTCACATAAAATTACGTTCATGTTTGTCCATCAACCGATGAAGGTATTTTGACATTATTTTTCATGAAATGACATTCGGTATAAACAAATTAGGTAAAAAGAATCCGAGAGCCTTCGAAATGCAGATAAAACATCAACCAATGGTAGGACAGAGAATTATACGGGAGGGGGGGGGGGGGGCTGGTCAATCTTGCAGTGTGGTATGCTGTATAATAATGGGAATTGGGGGAGTATGGTCTACTCAAAAAGTCAACTTGAAGTTAAGGCTACTTTGTACAAACTGTAAAATGGTCTTGTTAACAAGATAAAATACCCGTACATGTTCATAAATTCAATAACAATAAGGGGTTTGTGTAAATTTGTAAAACGGTTAAAAAAAAAAAGCTTTTGGAAATTGTCCAGTAACAAATCTACTATTAAGTATTAATAATTGCTCCGAGTACAGTGTCATGTTGTAAATTTTGAATTTACTGGGTGGGTGTAAATACAAAATTTACAACATGACAAGTTGTCATGTTGTAAATTTTGTATTTACACCCACCCAGTAAATTCAAAATTTACAACATGACAACAGTACACATGGTTATTAATGCAAGAGTTAATTACGAAGGCCAACAACTTGCTTTAAACTTATTTTGTACGAATTAATTAGCGAAGTGGGCAAAACACCAAATTTTAATTTCAAATACAATTCTTTGGGAATATAATACCTTACCCAACCCCTCCAATTATTATCAAGCTTTAAATTAAATAAAACTGGTATTCTCTTGGCGGACAGAATTAGAAAATTGGTCAAGAAAAACTTCTCTTTTGGAAGAGGGGGTGTAGATAAAAATTAGATATTTATTGTAAGAAAGGCTTTGTATTAAGTTTATTCAATTGTTCGATAAAAAAGGGGAACAATGATTAAAAAACAAATTGTGGTAAAGGACTTGCTCCTTATTCCTATATTCAATGAAGTGACAAAAGGATAGATATGATTCGCCGGGGTTTTTTTGCGCATTTTCCAAAAAATAAGTTATGGTACTATGCATGCATAATAAAATACAAACACGTATATGAATATAAATAAACTAAATGCATTTGTTAAGCGTCATAGTTCTAAATGTTGAAGCAAAACAAAAGTTAAACCGTTTTAACTAACACACATACACGCACAAATGCGATGCTATACCCCCTTCGAAGCAAGTTGCGCGAGGGAATATTAATGGTTTACTTACGTAATAATTATGCTTTGCAAAAATATGATGCAGTTTACTGGAATTTTTAAATAATTAATTTGTATATGCCAATTCCGGTCGTATATTTTTAAATCAACGTTTGAAGTGATCTACAGAATTGTATGATTATAGATTATTCGTTTATAACATGAATACTTATTGATTAATACATATTTATTCTCATCATTAACAGGCCCATGTTATATTTCAGCAAATGGTATACTACATGAATCTTCATTGTGGGCATTTTTGAAGCCATATTCCCTTTTTAGAATTAAAACTGCAAAGAAGAGAAAATTGTATCTACATTTTAAATCCACATGGATCATATTTCAAACTTATTATTTTTTTTTAAATTAAAAACTTGTTCTTAATGAAGATACAATGTAATCATTTTACTCAAATATACAAATAAAGTATTATAGCCATTAAAAAAATGGAAAACTTTGAGATTCTTCCCGATGCTGTAACAAGACCACGTGGTAAACCTCGTGACCATAAACACGTGATCTTTGTGAGTTATAGGGAGCTGTTCATTCTTATTATTTATCTGAAATTTGTTAAAATCAAATAATAATGACAATAATGACACCCTGCAGTTATAAAATAATTACTCGCATGTGAAGTATTGAATTATTTATTTTGAATACTCAAATGAAAAAAACAGATCGCTCATAAACACTTCTCTTTTCAACGAGAAATTATGGTCACACAGTCGGCGTGTTATGAAAATGATATTACATAATTGCAAACTTTTAACTTTTGACCTTGAATCCATATGTCCAGAATCTCAAAGAAAAGAGGGATTCGTTTAATTCTTTTTCGCATTATATTTATTAAATAAATGAAAATTAGATGCATTATGGACCAACGGAGCTAGAGAGAGAGAGAGAGAGAGAGAGAGAGAGAGAGAGAGAGAGAGGGGGGGGGGGAGAGGGCAGGTATCATTTAAAGCTTGTCACAATATGTTCATTAAGGATCATATATAATGTAAATTTCTTTAATAATTAATATGTGGAAACCGCATAGAATTAATTAGGCTTTTATTGGCAGAATGACAAGTCGGGTTGTCAATGTTAAGACAGTTTATGGCCTGCGATAAACACACATTCATATACTTGTAGATGTTATTCGTCTAATGTATAGACAACCTTGATCTTTCAGATGATCGAGCAGATGAATTAATTTCAGATTAATTTTTACCTCTTCCATATTTATTTATTTATTTCATTTTTTTAAGGGGGGGGGGGGTATTTTGAAAGACCAATTTCTTTCCATATTTTGCGCCAATTAAGTGCGGGAAAAATTCAATTTGAATTTTAAATAAGAAAAAAAATTCTTCAAATCTATAGTATACAACAGCATTAATTTGTTTAAGTACTAGTATTAGTTGGTTTAAATTTATCAAAGACAATTGAAGATGAAAAGAAGACCAAACAAATATACAAACCATCCATGTGTATTTTAGATGAATCAATTAATGACACAACTGATTTTATTCATTCAAGTCTTGACAAATTGATGGCCAGCAACGTGTTGGTGAACGAGAAACATGAAAATTGTTGCTAAACACAATATTCATATTGCTTTCTAATGACTCTCTGCCCGGGTCAGAATAATGGCCAACTATTAAAAAAAAGCCATGTCGGACTATTTGCAATAAATACGCTCTCAACACAAACAAGCGGTGCTAAACTCATACCTATAAACGCAAGATTTTGTTTAAAAAAAATAATAATAATAAAAAAAAAAACCCAAAAAAAAAAACCCGCATGGAATATACGGGGGTTAATTCGATGAGCTGAAAATTGATGATCTTTTCAGATATATAAGGATCCAATTTATATAAACAAAAGAATAATTTAGCGTCTGCATGCGTCTGAAATCAGGCCCAGTCAAATGGTTTAACTCTTTCAGATTATGTTATGATAGTCTTAAAAATAACGTAATGTTTTCAATAAGACCTCAACAAATTGAGGAATAATTTTAAGCCATTTTGTAAACGATAGACACAAATTAATTGAAAACTTATTTTTTTTTTTGGGGGGGGGTGTTAAGATTGATTTTACATGTACATATATATGGAATCGATGAGGCACAGTTTTCCCCATAACGAGACGTTACCTCTAACAGCAGCTGGGGAATTGAATAAAAATGATAATCGAATGATTGCATGAAATATAATCCTCTTATGTTTCAACTAAAAAAGGGTTCAGCATTTGTTGCCTGCTGTTGTTTGTCCCTAGTTTCCCTACAGAACAATATTCATGGATGTTGTCAGGTCAAAGCAATTGTGTCGTTTCAATATTTAGCTTAATCGCACTCCTAAATGTTTATCAAAATATAGGCTATCCAAGTTAATTTAAATCACATTTATACACATATATACTTCTGTCCCACTGGGGTCGGAAGCAAATTGAAAGTGGGGGACTTAACTAATCCTCAGAACTATTTGAAAAAAAAACCTAATTCCCAAGATCATGAAAATCCTAATTCGTAAGGGTGGGGGGTGGGGTGCTATGTGCCTAATGATTAGGTCTTTGGAAAAAAAATGTTGCAAAAAAAGTAGGGGGGGGGGCAACACCCCCCCCCCACCTGTTCCGATGCCTATGTGTCCTTTTTTTTTTACTCGAAAACAGTCGTAAACTTTTGTCATGCATTTGTTTTTTATTTTTGGATTTTAAATTTTTTTTTGGCGAATACTGAAAATGAATTGTTCTACACCAAGATTTAATATACTTTACCAAAAAGAGAAACCCCAAAAAACGAAATAACAAGTTCAGAAATGACAACTCAGATTTTATCAAGGGGCTTCAATTAACCAAAACATAAAAATAAATAAAATTAAAAAAAAATACGGAAAAACCGATGCTTTCACATGTAGATTGAGTTTTACAATTAAGATCGATGAGATGGTTATTGAATATCTCGATACCGTACTGTGATCTTTTGCATTTTGTTTTTCAGAATTGTAAACAATGCCAAGGTCGGGCCAACGACATCTGGCGGTAGTGAACTCTGGTGACCTTGGGGCCAACAGTTTGTTTGGAGTTCATAGCAGTTTAGTTCTTTCATTAATACCTATTATTACACAAAACAGCACTTCTTGTAGAAACAGAAGACGAAGAAGAAATATTAAAAAAGCCCGCAAATTTATTGTAAAAATGTACAATAATGGATGTTATACACATAATGGAAATTGATTTGCTATAAAGAGACAATATCTCTCCGTTTGCGGCCGTGGTATAACTCACTGTTTTTTGCATAATTTTTGTTTTATTAACAAAACGGGAATGAATGCGAAATTGACTCTCTAGAATGCCATGTTGAAATTGGCGACATTTGTATTGTTAATTAGTGCCATCATAAAATATCGTGCATGCGTGGTTTTGTATGTATCAAAGGCCAAATAATACTAAGAAAAGAAGTCAATGACCAAACATATAGAAAACGCCATTAAAACTGTCGAAAAATAATGTTCCATTTCACCAATATAACATAAAAACGATATGAAATGAAAGAGATGAAAACTTTTGAACCTAACTTATTAGATAATAAGACGATGCATGGGGTTTATTATAACGAATACTGTTTGTGTAGGAAATTATATAATAATTCACCTGAGCAATTGTTGATTTATTGCACGAGGTTTAATACAGCAGGTACATGTACTATGGTCGTTTACATAGACTGCACTTGCCGCCAACTGCTGCAGAAAGACAATCGTAAAGTTATCACGTTCTAAAGTTAACCAATGAAAACAGAAATCTGTACAAATGTCTCGAACTAACAATAAATTGAATTGAATACACACAACAACCACAAGCTAAAACATTCTGGTCATATTGTAATGTCTACAGTTGGTACTCTCACATTCAAGCCTCTCTTAGTCTCTTATATATCTACGGATTACCGCTTGTGTGCCTTTCAGAGTTAAACGAATTATTTCAATTTTGTTGACACAATTAACAAAAAGATACATTGAAAATAAAGTGCGAATTTTCACGCTTTCATTTGTAGTTTGAACTTTTCTTTAAAAAAAAGTATGACTTCATTTCCGATATTTAAATGATATAGACCTGATACGGCCCCCTAGTATGAATTTCATCAATTTACTGTAATTCTCTGTTTCCTGTACACGGTTATACTTGTGAAGTTTTTTTTCTTCATAATTTTCATTTTAAATAAAATACCAACAATTTTTAAATATGATGTCAAAAAGTTAACCTTTTCCCACCTTCTTTACATTTTCAACATAAAACGGCTTGTTTTTATGCAGTTTTTCTTTCAGAAAACATTGATCGATTGCTTGAACAAACAAAATATTTTCACTAAAGATGTATCTATTCAGTACTGAAGTCTTATTAAAAATTAGTTCTTGTTCAAAGCGTCGCTCTACATTTCCTATTCTAAAAAAAGATTAGAAAAATGTCAATGTTTGACTAAATTTGATTGAATTACAAAAATAGCGTCTCTTCTGACGTCTTATGCTCACACTGGGTGCAAATAATTTCAATAAATTGGTGAAAAACATGTATAATATATCAACTATTTCATAACATAACATAGCATTTTCATGTACCTGAAACGCTTTTAAAATTTCTGAATACTCAGGGCTTAATTTGACTGATATCGTATCTAAATGTAGTTCTTTCGTTGAGATTTCAGCTGGTTTTTTTTTTTCAATATCAAATTCACTGCCTCTAACTTTATTTCCTCCGCTTGTTGGAAATTGTTTTTTTCTAAGAGGGAGGGGGGGGGGGGGGGGGTCATCCATAAAAACAATTCAAAGCCGATTTCATAAATTCATCAATGCTTCATGGTAGTGTCGCATAAAAAAAATTAATAATCAACATTTCACAATAAATTCTAAACATATCCACGAATGAGAAAATTTTAAGCTATTTATAAGAAAACTAGATATACACCAGTGTGTGTGTGTGTGTGTGTGTGTGTGTGTGTATATATATATATATATATATATATATATATATATATATATATATATATATATATATATATATATATATATATATATATATATATATAAGGTAAATTACGCACATTTTAATTTAAAAATTCCTATGAGGCATCGATAATACTAGTATACCTACTAGACGATGGGTATTTATTGTATAATATTTACTGTTAATGCTAAATTGGCTTTATATTATATGGACAGAGGAGAGTCTAACGTGTGTATGAATCTATATGAGTGTCAAAGAATTTTCCAGGTTTTGCAGTTGGTAAGACAGCGATTTTTAATAGCGATGAACATAATTATATAAAGCACATATGACCACTTTCAGTGGCCAAACTGTTGAGTAATATTGATGTCTGTCTTGTGAAGGACCCCCAAGACACTAGGCAAATAATATTTTTTTGACCATCACCCTTTGGACCTTACAAATCATGAGACAGTCTTTGAACAAAGTTTTGATAACTAAAATACAAATGGATCTTTACAGCGATTAGTCATACGAATGAGATTTGGTACTCTATTTAGACAAAATGTATACTTTCATGAAAATAAATCTTTCGATCTCAGATTACTGTATGTACATGTAATGCATTCACTTAAATCAAGCAATATATTGTCAACCTAAACACATGTCTACCGACATATGCATGAACATCTGCTTTACATTAAAGTTTATCAACATAAGTGATAACTAAAGAGCATTTACTAGGAAAAAAAGGTTTTTAATCTTTGAATGGTAGAAAAAAAAGCAGGGGCAACCCGATTAGGAGAGACTTTCTTGGAAATAAAGCGATAACATAATATCGATAAAGGATGTCTGAGATGAAATTCATTACAAAGGTTTGCTCTCATATCAGATATAATAAAAAAAATTCTGTATTAAATTGAATTGATCATTATTCAGAAAAAAGAATTTGTGCTTTATTTAGAATCATTCTAAACAGCACACAAATATGATTGAAGACAAACAGATTTATATTCTGTAAAATGTGCTATACACAAATATGTCTATACACAAATATCAGTTTCAAAATATCAAAGTTCATTAGGAAAATAACAAAACATTGTTAGAAAAAATAATTTTCTTTTTTGGAAACAATCATCCTGTCCTGCCCTAAAATACACTTACATGATACTTCTTTTCACCAAAAATACGAAAAAATCCCGAACAAACAATGAGTTAAAATAAGATACAAGTCAAATAAGACAAAGCAAATACATTTCCAGCTTGTTTACTTAATAGAATGATATACTAATATAGTACTAATGCTACATGCACTTTTTACCCATAAAAATACACACACAATGACTTATTATTATTATTTAAAACCAAAGCATGAGAATAAAAAGCATGCTGTGTGTGTGTGTGTGTGTGTGTGTGGGTGGGTGGGTGGGTGTGTGTGTGTGTGTAATCAGAGAAATGCAAAAGTAGTTGCAATGGTGTTTTTTTTTCAACAGTGTATACTCTTTTTATGGACTATTTGAGAAAAAAAACCTCAGGCCTCAGGATTATGAAGCAATTTAAGAATAGAGTCTAAAATTCAGTCATCAGTAAAATGATTATTGAAATTTGCAATTAACAACATTGCACGAAGACACTTTAAATAGCAATTCAAACTGAACAAGAATGATCTAACTTTTAAAATGTTTCCTTTCATAAATCGAATGCAGGATGATCACTATAACTATTTTACATAAGGGTGTTTTTTGCTTTCCGTTTTGATATTTGTTTTTTTTTTGTCTTGCTTGTCTTGCTTGGTTGCTTATCATTAACGTTAAAATTGTGCATGGTTTCCAGTTTTCGATTCAAAACACTCAAGTACATGTGTACTGTTGTAACACATTTCACTTGATTTTATGATAATCATATCTTCTTTTTTACATGCAGTAGTTACAGTTCACGCTTAATGCACATCCACTAGTATATCGATCAATTGCCTTTAACATGTTTTATCTTTCTGAATAAATTGCCAGTAAACGAATTTTAATCATTGGAAAGCATAAAAGCGTAAAGCCATGCCATTTCTAAAGAACCCTATGTTTAGCAAACTTCTTTCCTCGAACCGAAGCTGGTTTTCTAAGAAAGGCTGTAAAGTGTTTAATCAGAAAACATTCTTTTTATTACCTAGACATAGATAATAATTTGTAATCGTATGAAAACATCGCCTCCTCTTGGCTTAATTCTACATGTTTTTCCTCATCGGACCCTTGTTTTAGTTTAGAACCATTTAACAAGAGCTTGGACTTTGGGTAGTTATGTTAAACAGCAATGTGACGTAGGCCTGTCTATTTCATTGTCAGCCACTATGCCACGGCTCTTTGAAATCAACAAGATTTGTCTGGCTTTTGAGCGAAGACTACGCAATCGGTGCATATTTCGCTTGAAACCGCGTCATTTTTAACTTGTTTTGACGCAAGAAATAGAAAGTTAGGTCCTACTGAAAGTCCAAGGTCTTGTTAAAATGGTTCTTTTTTTTGAAATCTTTAAATCTACCTCACTTCTGTCATGTGGTTTTACGCGTGGAAAATTAATATGTTTGAATACATTATTCAAATATTTCATTCTAAATTGATTGCATCTGCACTTCTGTATATCTATTCATGTACGGAATAGCACAAGGCCACCATGACAAATAAATGAGGTTTTCATTCGTTTGGTTTTTAGCTCACACGAACTGAAAGCTCAAGTGAGCGTTTCTTTAAACTTTTTGCCGGCATCAGTCTTTCCGTCTGTCTGTCTGTAAACTTTGTACATTTTCAACTTTTTTTTCAAGAACCACTGGGTCAATTTCAACCAAACTTGGTACAAAGCATCATTAGGTGAGGGAAATTCAAGTTTGTTAAAATGAAGGGCCACAACCTCTTTCAAAGGAAGATAATCAGGAATTATTGAAAATTTGTTGGTATTTTTCAAAAACCATTTGTCTAGAAAATATGAAACTTCTATGGAAGCATTCTCGGGTAGTGATGATTCAAGTTTGTTCAAATCATGATCCTCAGGGTAAGGCGGGGCCACAGTGAGGGTTGAATTTTACATATGAATATATAGAGAAAGATTTACTGAAAAAGCAATTGACCAGAATTGCCATAACTTGTATGGAAGCATCCCCAAGGAGTTGTAATTCAAGTTTGTTTGAATGATAATCCTCGGGGGTAGGGTGGGGCCAGAGTCGGGGTCGTATTTTTATATGGGAATATAGAAGAATCTTTACAAATATTCTTCTCAAAATCGGATTGGCAAAAAAACCCTGTAACTTGTGTGGAAGCATATTTAGGTGGTTGTGAATCATTTTTGTTCAAATCATGATCCTGGCATAGGGTGGGGCCACAATGAATATATAGAGAAAAATCTTTCGCAATCTTGTTTTCCAAAACCAAATGATTTGACTAAGTCTATAAATAATCCTGTTAAAAAGGGGCTATATATAAGAATTCGAAAATAATTTTCAAACAAGCCTCTATTTTACTACATTGTCCAGATTTGTTGTATATGACTCCATAAAGCTGATTATATTATGGCTATTGTTGTTCAGGTGAGCGATGTGGCCCATGGGCCATGATGATTTTAACCTTCCTTCTTCAACAACCATTTGGGTCTAATGTGTATACTTTCTTTTTAAATAAATCCATCATTTAAAATCTCACAAATTAAGGAGACATTTGTTTCACAAGTTATAAAAACCAATTTAAATTTTTCCAATTACCGGATGTTCACAAAAATAATGTTAATCGCCTCATCTTATATACAGGTTCCACTAGATAAGAATTGCAACGATGAAGCAAACTAACAGATGTTTTAATCACAAAATAAAAATGTATGTAGTGTGCAAATGATGCACGTTATCAATATATTCCGTTGATAACATTATTAGCATATAAAAAAAATTACTTGACATGTACATATTTTGTAAATTACCTTTATATGATATCACCTTTTCTCAAATATTTTTGTAAGTTCTATGAAATTTTTAGCAAGCGACGTCTTATCAAACTTGTTTAAAACAGCTTGCATGCTATGGGAAAAAATCGATTACAAAAAGGACATATTGTTATCACAGATTTTCAGTCAGATTAGAAATATGAAATGCATAACAAAGTGATGCTTTAGGGCAAAACATGCATCTCTATTAATACTGATGTTCATACATGTAACTAATTTACGATTTTCAGTTATCAATTAGTAAATTTGTCATGAACTTGTCATATTATAGATTTTGAATTTACTGGGTCTTTGTAAAAACAATATGTGCACTGACGAACAACTTTGTGTCATATTGTAAATTTTGTTTTTACAGTCATTCAGAGAATTCAAAATTTTCAATATAATGACAAAATCATAGACTACTAAAAGGTGAGCATTTGTAAAATACACTTTTATACCTTCTACTTGGTAAAACTTTGCATACTTTTTTGAGTGAAGCCTTTCAAATCTATAGGTTTTTAAAAAATTCCTATGAGATTTTTGAAAAAAAATGGACGTATGTACATTTATAATGTGGGTATATATAAATTGAATTCTGATGTGTATAATTTGTATAAGCAAAGTTTGACAAAACTGTGAAAGAAAACACCTCTTCTCTTGTTCCCCCAATAGGAATTGATATTTGAACTTTTTTTTTATTTTTTTAAAAATTTGCATTATTTTTATTTTACAAAATTGTTACAATGGCATGTAACAAGTAATTCAGAATATCTTGAATTACTGTAAACAAGTGTTTTAACATAAAAAATATATTAAAAATTGCCTCATCTTATACATTTTCACTTATAAGAGCTTGCAATGGGAAAGCAAACACAATCACATTTTTAAAAAAAAATCATGCAATGCGCAAATAATGCATGTGATTAATATCAATAGATGATGACATCATACACTATATCAGATAAGCTTTAACTATAGTGTTTAAATTACCTGAATATGGAATATCATCTTATAATGAAAGTTCAAAACAAATTTAATGAGGCGACAAAAAAAATTCTTTACCTTCTGCGGGCACTTGTCGGTGGGATTAGAGGAAAATCCTTCCTAATTCCGAGGATTAAGATAGTGAGGGAGAGAAAAATGTTAATATCAGCATAGTTGAATATTCTCTGTTCAGAAAATTGTCATATATATTAACTGTATGCAAACCAAGTTTAGTACAAGACAGAAAAAAAATAACCCATTATTACTGCTGATGTTAATTTGGAGGGATCTTAGTCTGAAAGAGGCATTTTATGACTTACATTACTTTTGAATCGGGGCCCAATATCAAGGCTTCTATCTTTATTATGTTGCAATACTTTTTAAGGACTCAATGATAATTGATGTAACGAAATCGACTATATCTGTACAACATTATTTACTCGATTGTCTGTGGGCAAAATGAAAAGAACGACTACTCTATTACCGAACGGTACTTATCCGCCAAGAGTAAGGGTTCTTAAGAAGTAAATAAGAATTATAGAATTTATACAATATTGATTTTTTAAAATTATTTGGAAGTTTGATATGTGAGATTGAAGAAAATGAAAACTACAATGTCATTGTATCAGAGACAAATGGTAGTTTTTTTTGTGGAAAATTGCCTAACTTGATAAGCATGTATCTATTGATAGATTAGAAATTGTATCATTATATGATACATGTATCATTAACAATTTAGCTTAACACTTTTGTGTTTTATCTTATCAATCCCTGTTGTATTTTTTGTATATTTTTAAAATTCTTTATTTTTCATTTGTTTTCAACATTTTTTTCCCAATGGTCAACAATATTTAACGCTTGTAATTCAATTTGTTTTCATTTTGATTTCATTTTTTTTAAATTATAGATAATACATTAATAGCTTGACTGTATTAACTACAACAGATTAAAAAATAAAGTTAATATTTAAAAAAATGAAAACATATACTCGAGTTTAAATAGATATAAGAAAAATTGTAGAAAAATAGTTAAAAACTCGTAATACAATGGAAAGAATGGGAAAAGAAGGCAAAATGTTGTGTCAACAGATAAATGAAAAAGAATGAGTACTTAACTTTTGAAGGGACTAAGACACAATTTGAGATTAAAATGTTATTTTTTGTATGTTTAAAATTGTATATTTAGAAATCATTGAACGAGATACAGAGGAAAGAAATCTTCGTTAGTAATCAAAGATCGAGTCTTATATTTATATACAAATAATGAATGGAAAGTGATTATCTAATGACTCATTGCCACCGAGATAAACTGATCTAATATGTTCATAGATAATATTATCAACAAAAGAAACCAATATTTGATTGAAACTAATACCAACACAAAACTATGTACACAATAACAAACTCGAGCTTTGGTCACAAATAAAAATAAACATGATCAAACTCTGTTTCTTGCGAGATACTCTATATTTGACTTTCAAATTTGACAAAGCAGTAGAAAATAACCATAAAGCAGTCTGGAAATTAAAAATTGAAAACAAAGAAATTTAAAAATGAGCTCAAATCGTGTCTAGGTCCCGATAAGGGCTATAAGTGGTGAAGTCACGAGCTTGCTTTTGATATTAACGAGAGAATTGGGGGGGGGGGGGGCAAAAACTAAAAAGCTGGGAGAAACCTATAGCATAAAATTTATTAAATAAAGGGCGGCGCACCAAAACTGCATGAAATTAAAA
Organism: Magallana angulata; assembly: GCF_025612915.1. Taxonomy (NCBI): domain Eukaryota; kingdom Metazoa; phylum Mollusca; class Bivalvia; order Ostreida; family Ostreidae; genus Magallana; species Magallana angulata. The sequence goes on along the minus strand of NC_069111.1, from coordinate 31,288,857 downwards.
AAGGTCCATTTACATATAAACTTATATTTGTCTACTTTGATGTCAGCAAATTTTTACTACAACTAGGCATTGCTGTCCCGACCCCTGTTACTATCAACATGCCTACGGTTATTGAATCATATTCAATTAGAATAGTTCCCATTGCTATGTATATTGTTTCTCTACCTTGTCGGATTTATTCCGCTTTACATATGTGTGTAAATACATGGCAATCTATAAATCATTTTTATTGCAAGATATCTCCATAACCTTGAATCAATGGCTACTTGGTACAGAAAGCTTTACTTATAATGAATGTGTAAATTTTTAATGCACCTTATACGTTCTTGTTTAATGACAAACATCAAAAGTGTGAATTTTTCTAATTCTTTAATTCATAATTCAATTTCATTAAATTCAATAACATGCACGTCGAGAACGAAGTCCACATGTTTAAAAATGTGGGTAACTGTCTTCCTGGTCTTTCAGTCCTTTTTACTCCTTTTCCAAGAAAAATTTTGAGCAACCCTCGGAAATCTCTCCATTTGTAAACCATTTTGCATTGCACCCACCGCAGTAGTTATTTCTGGAAACAGTAATTAGAGGTTAAACATTTATGCTAATAAGAAGGGCATTTTTTTCTTATTTTATATCTACAAACCATTATAAAGCATGATCAATAAGGAACTTTAGCTCTATGATCTGTCCTCTATTTCTCAAAGAGCTACACAGTTTAGTCCCAAAGATCATGACTGTAGGTCGAAAAAAATCTATCGGATTTTTTGGGAGTTGATTTTTATCAACTCTCCTATGCAGTTACTCCGGCAAACCGAAAGTGAAACAGTGTTTGGACCTAAGCACAAATTATCACCGCTGACAAGACTAATTTCTTGAAAATAATGGGGAAAAAATCGATGTAATGTATGCTGAAGCATTGTTTTTCAAGGAACTTATCTATAAGCACTGTGAAAATAGTCAAATTTTAAATACTACGAACAATTTAGATATTTTTGTAGTCTCATGTATTCCTACGCCAGAGTTAATATAGTCTCGTTCAACCAGACGCTCGGCTGTCTCCGTAAATCTGCGACAAGCAGAGAGGGGGGTCTCTTCCGCTTTACCAAATAGTTACACAAAGAGCCACGGTTTGTCAAAAGTGTTTGCATTTTGTTTCTTTTTTATAATTTCGAGAGAATTGTCTATCTTTTTTAGTTTCCTTAACAATAACGTGTTTTAAAAACAAGACTATGCATTTTGGACACATGCAATGCGCGTTGAAGAAATGGGGATTGAATATATGACGCTTTGCAAAATTCAAGGCAGAAATTGTTGAACTTTTTTCTACTAGACAGACATATTTTTGTTTTTAGCCGCTTACAAAAATTGATCGCTCTCTGATGCTTTGCCGACATTATTAGCATGAGAGAGAGAGAGAGAGAGAGAGAGAGAGAGAGAGAGAGAGAGAGAGAGATTTTCATCTTTTTCTATACAATATGCATAAAGACACACCAAAAGAGCCCGGCTTTCAGTACTTCAGTACTTTGATTAGAATTGTTTCGATAACTAATACATAATTAAATAGTAGTTGAAATCTATCTTTAAATATTACACAACATGATTCATATGGGGTTTCTCGAAATTCTTGTCGGAAAAGTCTAAAAATTCATATTATTAAAAAGTGCGTAATTCAAATACAAACTAGAAACTAATTGCCATGCAAGATAAATTGATTTTAAAATAAATGATAATCGATAAAATCAACTCCCGTCAGTACTTTGTTTTGGATTAACTTTAGTCCTTTTTTTTATTTGAGATATGAAGCTTTAGGCAAATTTTCATTGAATTGTTGGCATTTATAGAAATGAGATTGCAAATCTAAAGTAAACTTAAGTTACAGATTAAGGTCTTAAGGCCTTTTGATTTATTTACATCAAGTGCACTCACTTGCAAACAGCACCAGCCTCGGTACATGATGTCATGGTGCACGGTTCCTTGGGACATTTACCCTTCATGCTTGGGAACTTAGCGCTGCATTTTTCATTATCGTCCTCGAAACTTTGTACCACTACAGAAAAAGAAAGAAACCAAACTGTTTTAAAACAATACAAGCTCCAGACTACTGATTTCTATCTACTAAATGAACAAAATCTTCAAAGCATTTCACCATAATTTTTATGACAACTGATTAAAACTCTCCCTGAATTTTACATATATACTTAGTATATGTAAGATTGTTATGGAAAACTTGGGGATCCAATCCAGCAGCTACATGCATGCACCTATCTATATTGGCTTTGGGACAATTTGATTCATAGCAATTCTACTTCAACACATGGAATTTCCCCACAAATTATTGGATTCCAGAATGATTTTTGGGTTGATTTCATTACAAGGCTTTTAATACACAATGCCATTTTTGCAACCGAAAACTTTCTAAGCTCTAGCTTCTATGAATTAAGCGAGAGTCCGATTTCCTTTTACGGCCTCTACGGGTTAATATCTGGACAATATGATACTCAGAGTTAATGGTTTATAGACTCGTAAAAACTCTAGAATATATTTGTAACGAGCCGATTGACTTCCTTTGCGGACATTAATATAGTTTTTTATTATACATTCAATTAAGGAAGGATTTTGAGATACAATTACTTGTAATTTTACTTTAGTAGATATTTGTTTTTAGCTTTTCAGCAAATTCAATACAAATTGGTGCCCGCTTTAAAGAATAATAAATTTAATGTATATAAAGGCATTTACTTACAGCTAAGGGAAACAACCAAGAGGAACACTGCAACACCTTTCATCGTGGAATCTGTTTGGAACAACTACGGTACTAGGTCTGTAATACCATCTTTCGTCGTTCTCCGTTTTTATACATACCATCGAATCACAGTTACATCGTTCAACGAACCTTAAGATATATTATTAGAATAATTCCATGTGTGGCGTAATTAATAACCAATCACTACCCATCTGTAAATTTATGCACTGTAGCCAATTATGCCCAATTATATATAAAAATAAAGAAGCACACAGTGTAAAATCATTGATTATCAGTGATAACATATGTTTTGGAAAAGTTTCAAACTATTTTTTGAATTCATTTTTTGCAGTAAAATAAATCAAATATCGCTTTATATAGATGCAACCAACACATGTTTCTTAACAAGTGAACTGTATAGTATCTAACTTCATTTACGATTTGAGGGGGAAACCACGCATTGATGGAAAGAATTAATTCTTTGCATAATTAACCACTACTTATGCAATACTGTTCCACCAATTTGTAAATGCATGGAGCTGTATCAACCAATGAGCCTCAATATGCAACCTCATGAAACTTATTCTGAATAATTGGCATATTAATTGTGTTAAACTGCTATAAACTTTTAATGGAACATAACTTTTCACATGTGTGTAGCCACGATAAAGAGCAGTCATTTGGGGTGGTTAATTAAATATTTGCAGTAGATATTAATGGATACATAATTTATCAATGGAAATAGAGACAATTTGCCCCTCGAAAAATAAGTATAGTAGATGTTTGACAAAATAAAACCTAGAAAAAATATCAGTTTGAACAGATTATCAAGTGCAAATTACATATTTTTATCGTGCATCTTAAGTAAATATTACATAATCCTTTTCTTCCAAAGTACGTGATGTCACAAACGGATACGTACATGTGTATGTTAACTTTTTTTCAGTCGGAGAATAAAGTATCAAATTATGAACTCTTCAACATTTAGATTAGATTAAGGTGAAAAATATATACAGCTCATATGAAAAAAAAGATTATCATTTGAAGAGAAGAGTAGAGGTGAAGATAAAGGTAGGGGGTTTACACTGATTTTTTAAGTAAATCAATTCATGATGCATTGTTTTTGGATTTAGACACCTCTGATCTATAACATATTTGATGACAACCAATATATGGCGCAGTTTATGGCCTTTGTATGATTGTTTGGTCACCAGCAGACATTAATTTCCGTGGTCGTCTGTCCGGTCTTTCGTTTATAAACTTACCTTTTAATAACAGGACATTACGGGTCCCGGTGATAACACACGAATCCCTTACCTGAGATAACATTCCCTGGTCGTTCGCGTTCCCTGTCACTACCCGCAGAACACCGTCAGTTCTCTGTGTGGATAGAATTTCCAGGGGCTGGATAATTTTCTCGGTTCTTTTCCGTGGCTGGAAAAGGCTTTTGCTTGGGTATGTGTTATTTTGCTTCTTTTGCATTATTTTTTTCATAAAAGAAGTTTATTAAGGAAGCTGTACATGCATGGTGTTTTGGGCGCATGTGTTGAAAGGTTTGGTCTTCGATCGATTCCGAAGATATTCTATTTAATTTTGAAAGATTTAACACGCCAAAAAATAGAAGGTTGTGGGCGTGTTCTAAATTACATTTACACATATTTATACTTTAGAAGCCTATAAACTATAAATGTTCCTTGAAGTCAATAAAATGCAACCAAAGATGTTGCTTGCTTGATTTTTTGTTTGTTTGTCTGTTATGAAATGGTCTGTGGTCTTGACGTTCTATTTATATATCTCGCGTTATTTTGTTGTCGCCTTTTCGTATTTGATCACCACTAGGGATAAACTTACTATCATTTTTTTGGTATATTTCTGTGTATACTTTTGACAATGCAGACGAGTGCATGATCCATACATCACAGAACCGCATGGTCAATCATTTTTGACAACTTGCGCCAATGGTATTTGGAATGTCACTAACAACGGTCATCATTATGCCGCTCGGAATCATTGCATACTTCTTGGACCATTGTGTAAATAGTCTGTATGACATCTAAATCCTCGAGCTTCATTGGCATATGTCCTTGTTTACACTGCTTTTTGGTCAACAAGGGGATTCTTTCTTTTTCTATTGTGGTTTTTTGTCTCAAAATTGTCTGCGATAATCATTCATGAATACGCAACTTTGATTTATAAGCTGAGTCCCAATTTTCATTATTCAGTTTTATCAAAAGAATAAACACAATCACAAGTCCATATCCTACATTTTACAATATCTTTATTTTTAAATTAGAGGAGTGTTAGTTAAACATGACCCTTGTAAACATTTGTGACCAACGTCCTTGATAATATGCACGTAGACGTATATATTTATATGCCTAGCCGATTGGGGACCTAAATCGTTTTCATTCAACTTTTTTCTCTGCTGTATCGGCGGGCTTTATAGTAGATAATCTAAACGGAAAAGGGACCATTCATACATATATTTTTATAGTAAGGTGACTCATAAAGAATATAAGAGGAGAAAAGTTTCTATCACCATAATCCGAACTCAGGTGAGTGATTTTTCAATTGGTGGATTATACAACATCAATAGTCCTCGTTTTATCTTTTCGTCACCCTGTTTCCGAACAGCATAAAAGACCGTGGTTAATTGACCCAAAAGAACCCTACAAAGAAAAAGAGGAGGCAAAGGGATTTATGTATCGCTCCAAAACTCTGTCAAGCCTGGGCTACGAGTGAATGTTTTAGTAAACAGGAACCTCTGAGCCTACAACAAAAGACCCACTATATCTATCCTGCAGAGGTTCAAGACACGCCGAATTGAATCATAATCCACGTTCTGATAAATTGACCGTTGATATTTGTCAAGTGTCGAGGAAGGCGAAGTGCTATACAGAGCAGCCAAGAAAGTAAATATATAAGGACAGGAGACCAGAAACACGTCTTTTGAAGAGGGTCGTCAAAAATCTGTCACTTGAACGTTAAGAACAAATATTGCAATGACAAAAAGGCTCTCGCGGCCATTTTCTCCCCGTGTATTGTAATATTGGGTTCACAGCTCAGAAGGTTTTTTTTTCTTTTTGATTACTCAAACTTCTTTTCGTCAGGTTCTATTCTTGAGTATATAAAAAGACGTTTTCGGTCACTCTACAAATCAAATAAACTAGTAATCGGCTTAATGAAATACAAGTGAACGCCGAGTAACACAATACCACAGTTTATTATTTAATTTAAACAGCTCTGCAACAAACCCGTTGCAAAGAATATAGAGATTTAACCCGAGCTGGTGCATTTTTCATATAACCCACTTCTCCAAAAAGCACTCATAACTAATTAATAAACTTTTAATTAAAGTTTTCTCACATTTCAAACCCACAGGTGCGATAATTATTGCATACACTAGTCAACCTTGGGTTTGGGGGTTGGTGTATTGGCGGTCCCCATTGACAGTTCTCGTCACGGTTCGGCGGTTCCTTTTATACCCGTCTGTGCCTGTTCAATAGGGCCTACAAATGCTAATAAGCAATAATCAGACTAGGATTTCATGAGAACAGATTGTTTAGCTTAGCTTTGTTTAAGAAAGTCCTGTTCGCGACAAACGGAACACTGTGCGGTTTGGGGAACTAAAATATTAGGAGAAGGAAACATGTGTAAACCTTGAAAAGTCTAAGTGAAACGACGTCTTCCATTGTTAAAAGCCATATTTACTTACAGAAAAAAAGGTAAGGCAATGTAAAAATCATTGATTGGAATTTTCTATCTAGCCGACATTTTTCATTCGATCTCTTTATACAAATGCTACGCGACAGTTGTTTAATTGTTTTAAAACTTGGTCTTGCTCGAGTGTAGAGCAGATGCAACGAACACAATTGATTATTTTTTTTTATTACGTGGAGAACCGTATACTGTTTGACTTTTATTGGAGTCTTAAATACTTGTACGATAGATTTCAAATTAAATTCGATCTTCATTTTTTGTAAATAATACGAATGATCGCGGTTTTATACATGCCATTAGTGTGTCCAACCCCTTTTGTCCCAAAATAACATATATGTAGTTGTACACGCGTATATGCATACATGTACAATGTCAATAGACCAAAATCATCTTGAGACCTTGTTTGTCGGTTGCTTCTTTAGAGTAATTAACATAGAGACTTCATGCTTTTGTATAAATTGCTTCTAATCTGATTTTCAGTGTTAGTGCCATTTTGTAAATTTTGAATTTACTTGGTTGGTGTAAATACAAAATTTACAGCATGGCAAGATGTCAAGGAGGTAATTTTTAATTTGAACACCCGCCTAGTAAATTCAAAATTTACGACATGACTTAGTATGATTTCATTTACGAAAATGAAGATTTTTGATAAAAAAATTTGTACATGTCATTAAGTACTTACTTTATTTATCAAGAATCATAGTTTTTGTAGAAAACAATGTTGTATAAGTATCATATAAATGACTTGAAAACGCTGTCTATAACCTTATAGGGTTTTCACTACGAAATATGAATTGTTCATGTGCACGTCTGTCATTTGAACTGAAATAAGAGTACACGTATCTAACAAAAATTAGCAAATTAGAAAAGCTTATATTACCTTTTTGTTTCAATTTTATACATTTAAACAAATAGGCATTAAAATTAGTATCTATACACATGTGATATTGTTCAGAAAGTTAAGTCAAAGGCGATTAGTTAAGCAATAGGCACTGACTGGTCAACAGTCTTGCCGTTAAAGGTCTATACGTGAACAGTTTAGGGAAATTTTAATTTTTTAACTGGGAGTGTGGCAATGTACAATATTAAATATCTAAAATAAGCACTATTGGCTTGCACTGTAAATTAAACAAGAAGGACATTTTGTATATATGAATCCAAAAATCCCATGACTAACTGCTATTTTAAGGCCCATGTTCATGACTTCTGTTTATACCTTCCATTTACCTGCGAAAATCTAAATCATTTTACTTCACTGATAGAAATGTGTGTAAATGTATGAATGGGTGGTTTTCAAAGAAAAAAAAGGAAAAATAAAAAAATTCATTGTAAAACTTGTACATGTATTATTTTACCTTAAAATTGTTTTTGAAAATATAATAAATAGATATGTATTTTAAAAAAATGTCCATGTTCAGGATATGTTTGTAAACGCACTGCTACCCGATATACTTGACGTCTAAGTCAATCTGTTCTCTGTTTTATTGAAGAAAGGCAATGTGGTGTTTTATTTTCATTATATGTTTTTATGTATACATCAAAATCCACTATTGATCGTCGACGAATGATCGATCAAAGATCCTAACTCTTTTCAAAAATGTTTTTTTCATGGTTTCAATGACTGAGTTTAACGATATCGATCTGTCCAATCAAACTTTATCTTTTATTTAATGACACGTCAACCCACGGATGTACTTTTTTTTTTAAAACATAAAGAGGCATACACTCTTATCAAGACGCCGATTGGTTATAAAAACTTATTTATTTGGGTTCTAGTTTCCATGATAAACACAATTTCAATATATATATTTTTCTGCCTTATACTTGCCATGAATCATAAACGCTTTGATCTTTTCGAAAATATCATAAACATCGTTTTTTATGAGCATAACGTTTAACTTTACAAGGTTTATACATAATTCATAAAGCAGGTACACTATTTCTATACCTTCTCGCTGAACAAGCATGACCCGCCACCGTGTATCAAACACCCCCATTGGCTCCCAATTTCAAATACCGTCGTTTTTTTTCTGGCTGGCCTTTGACCCCCCTCAACATTTGCTACCCCGAATACAATACTTTCATAACACGTATTATACTGGTTACTCGATGCAAAAACCAGAAATGGATATTGGCTGTTGGGTTTCATATTTTTCAAAACGGGCCAGCCAAAACATATATAGTGTATTCATTGAAGGATTCTGGTTACTGGAGTAACCTTGAGACCTACAACATTCTAAGTCAACAACAACAGTTCACAGAGACTTCTAGTTGTTACCTATTCAGGTAGGTAACAAAAGAGCCCCTGGTCGTTGTTTTTATACTGACCTATTGACTCTTTCGTTTGTACAGATAAAACACACTCTCGGTCAAGATGGACAAAACAACAGTTTATCCTACAGAAAAATATTTATTCAAAAGTAGGCTAACTTTAGTGTTTGGTAAACAGTCCAAATAAGATTATAGGATGTCACATTTGTAAAGCGGATTTGTCCTGATCTCTCTGTGGGGATTGTTGGACACGTGACTCATTACGACAGTCCCTATTCTTACAATTAGGGGCCGGGTTGTAACCATTTTCTTCCAAGCCACTGATTCCTACGCGCCCTCTAATCTTGTCTATATATCACGACATTTTCACGTTCACAGAGACGCATGCATATAGCTTTGTCTGAGACCACCGTCTAATTAACTGCTCTATCGCAAGAGATGGGTATTTTAAAAAACCAAATTGATACTTTAATAGACATCATCACAAAGAAAAAAAGACTAAACAAATTGCAACGATTACGTCATACCATGGGTGAATGCCTGTACTTTACAAGTTAGGCCTCTATTTGTTCTTTTGTCTATTAACGGACATTTAGATCGATATCGAACAGAATGAAGATACATGTAGGTCTGGTGCAGTCAATTGATCACCGATTGATTTTATCGGTAACGTGTCAATTGAATTAGAATCGGGAAAAAAGATAGATTCCCAGCTTTAAAGATAAAACAACATTTTTGGTAGTTAAATTGATAACAGAAAAATAAAGCTTCCAATGATTTATATTTCTAATGTCTTGTACGACTATATTTCCGTTTCTTTCAAGTGTTTAAAAAAAACCCCAACCACTTACACACACAAACACACGGTTGTTCTTGAACATGAAATCGATTTCGAAAGAAGCTATGCATTATTTGCCTTTCACTTAGGTCTATGCGATAAGACTTTATTTTTTAAGAACCGAGACAGGTAGATATCTGGATAAAGGGGTGCACAGAGCTTTTGTTCCTAGCTACCAGTTGTACGTGCATCGCTAAATCAGGAAATATTGACATACTGTAAAGTGTATTGACAAAACACAAGGAAAAAAACCTTACACTGTCAACTACAACCAGTTCTATTTATCATTCTTATCTTTTTTTCGTTTTTGTCAACAAAACCTCCATTAAATAAGAGTTCCTATGTTCACTAAGCCCTTAGATTAGTTTTGGTCGGCTGCAGACTAGCATTGATTTCGATGTTGTGCATGGGTGCAAGACGCATTTTGGTGGGTATGTTCACTTTTGTTAAATGTTTTAGTTTCTTGGTTTATTTGGTATCAACAGAAAAATTTTCAGAGGAAGAAACAATTTTTTGATGGTTTGATTGTTCAGTCTTTTATGGGAGTTTATAAAGTTATTGAATATCAAAGGGGGGGGGGGGGGGTCAGGGTTATAGGGGAAACCTAGTCATTTTGCTTATAATTCATATTCAACTTATTTGATTTTTAATTTTATCGACATTCTACAGTGGGAGGCTTTGACCTCTAAAGAAATATTAAGATTTATTCAATTTCATGTTAAAACCAATACACAACGACGGGTTTTTTTTGGCGGACATTCAAGTCATTTACAATTGCTATAGGATGGGCAGGTTGACGTTTCTAAATCTTTTAAAAGGATCTATCAAAAGCTGCAAATCTCGCAAATTACAGTAAACAGTGCATCGGTATCACAGGTTTTAATTGTGATTTCTTCCACAATGAAGAAAAAACCTATAAAGTACGTGTTACTTTAATTTACGTTTAGCGATGACCTTTTATCCGAATAATTCATTATTAACACTTTACAAGTATTATTTAAACAATGAAAAGTCAAACCGGCGGTTCTAAGGTGTTAGGTAATAAAAAGTTAGATCCTTGGGATTTTAGCTAATATCCCTTGAACCTGTAATATTATGCAAGCCTTCGTTACCGTCGGTGAAGAAAATTTCAGCAATATTCTATAATTTGGTCGATGTTTTGGTAAGGATGATTAATGAGCCATTTTATACCTGTGAGATATTGGTGAAGTTTTGTTGCAAATTTGTTGCATAATATGTTTATAAACATTTCAACTCTCTTACCCTGGGTAAATTTTCCTTTTCCATGACGTTTGCATAAAACTCTAACTCTTAATCCATAGAGAGATTATCTCGAGTTATCCTAATCTACTTGATTATCCGGCTATTTCTTTATAATGAGTTCGAACAGTTTTTCAATTAGTTCTACCTGCCACCCACTTTAATGAAAATGGGCATCTATTTATACTTGTAAGCTAATGTGTCTCATTTTCCTTACTTTCAGTTTATACGACGTCGAAGAAGATGTAATTTGAACATCGTTTTCAGCAATTCAAGGCCGTGAGGAAAATTATTTCTGGAATTGGCTTAATTTTGGACAAAAACCTCTTTTCAACAAAAAAATGTCTTGGTTCAAGTTTTGGAGCCGCTCAAAATCGAAATCTAAGGACATTAAGGATGAATATCAAAAAGAGCTGAAGAGATCTGAGTCTCTAAGAGAAGACTCAAACCTAACGGAAGCGGAACGTGAAAAACAAAAACTGAAACACACCCTGTCAATATCCCGGTCTGGAAGATTCAAGCACAAGAAACGAGAGCGTGGAGGGATTCTTGACAAACCGGAGATGTTTGATAAGACAGTAGAAAACGGCAATGGGGGAAGACCGACGGTGAAACCCCCTAACCCCCCTTCCTCTGGACACTCACGATCTCCCAATAACACGTGTCGAGATGTGCGCGATGTTTTTCAATCCAACTACCCATCTCATGTTGCAGCGGTTTGAAATCGTTCATACGCAGAACTAAAGAAGACATGTGATTATATGCAATCATAATGACCTAAAGTGCAGGCAATAACTTTAATTTGCATTTTATTGAATTCCGTTTCCATTAAGATTGAAAAATATCATCCATCTCAGATTCATATTTTATTGCGGGATTTAGACTTAGTGGAGATATAATCAAAGGTTTTCAATGATTGTACATAGTGCTAATTATGAAAAGGTTAATTTTTCTGTCTCAGTTTTTCAGCGTTTGTCAACACCTTTGATTCTAGTTTGATTCATGCAGACTATCTTTCATGACGATGATATTCATGACCAATTACGTTGATAGAAGACATAATGTCTTAAAACGACATAATGTCTCAAAACGTCGAAATAATAGAAAGAATTGTAGATATATGATGTGTAAGAAATTATTTTGATTTGTTTACTGTTAATCACAAATCAATAGTCATGTTCATGAAAATGATTAATTGCATCGTAGCCCCCTAGTTCATTCCATATTTTGTGTTTGTTGTTTGTTAATATATATGAGGTTTATGATTTTTTAAAACCATATTTTATATTTAAAACCTGCTTGTTCTCAACTTGATTTTAAATGGCATATCTCGGCCGCTTTTTTCATAAATCAAGACCCAATGCAAGTTAAAATATGGCTGTAATATTAAGCTCATTATAACAGAGCTTTGTGTTGAGCTGCAAATCGTTGCCAATAAGTTTGTAAAACTGATTTCTACAATGATACTTCATAATAAAGAGCAGTACTTTTTTTTGTTAAAAAGCATTTAAATTCTTGTGTACCGGCGAGCCTTTGTTCCAACACATAAACAAAACCCAATTTTACAATCATTTGCCAATTGCGTCGACTAGATGAAATCTTGATTGTTAATCAAACAAATCAACACCCATTAATATTGCATTGCGTTTTGGCAAATATTTTGTTTCTTATTTTGTATTTTGAGAAAGCTGGATGTCCGTGGCCATTTCAAGACTGTATTGGCCTCCTTTAACAGAAGAGCTTTTTATGAAGATACAGAAAAATATTCAAATTTTAAAGCTAAAATATATGGAATCTTTTTTTACTTAATTAAAGTTAAGCTCAATAAATCCTATTCAAAAATCTATAGGTAGATCGGAGGTAATTTGTTGACCCACCCAGCCCCCTTAAAAGAGAAAAAAATATAGTACAGTACCGTTTTCCTGACGCATTCATGTTCATCCATTATTTGATAGTTCATGCAAGCATAGGGATTTTTCAAGATTCATCTCTTTACTCTTTTTTTTAAATTTTCATGCTTATGTTTGATTAAGGTGAATTGTCAAGGTAAATCCAATGGAATGTTCTGTGATTATGTGTGTTAATAATACATACATTTTGTTTAATAAAATTGAATATGATCAAATATACAATCACGTGGTCGTTATTTACGAGGTGTAAAAAATTAGTTATATATTGTCTTAAGAGGGCTGGAGGTCATGGCCATTTTTTAACTATATTAATCTCCTAACAAGGGCACCGTAAAGCGGAGCATCCCCTCGCGAATTGAAAATATTGTGCGGGGAAATGCATTATTCAGAAATACACATGTAATTGAAGAGACCAATATTTAACTTGTTAAAAACCATATGAATTAAAATATTTCGTTTATTCCTATCCCCATGCACGCTCTGTGTGTATCCATGGGGGAAGGTTACATTTACTAGTACGTGGTTGTACAATATTGCTCCCATTACTAGGGAAAACACGCCACAAACTGTTAAACTTTAGTAATACAGTTTTATAAATTCTCTTTATCCAGTGACATACATTACGCATGTAGACAATTAATGTTGGCAAATTTAAGTTACATATTGAAAAGGAAACGTAGCTACGATCTGGCGATTTAAAGTCTGCTCTATGAGAAAATTCGAGTTAACTTCTGATTTTAACCCCAATATCTAAAGAAGAGTAACATATCTTCAGCAATTAACATAAAATGAATTCCCAGTTACATGTAATCATGTTGACGATATTTATCAAAGTATCTCCTGAATTATGAACCTGTTCTTCTCTAAGTAATTCGTTAAATATAGTCCGAAATTCGGCTCAGACGACTGCTTGTTTCGATTAAATTAGGGTGAACTTAATCTCCTGCTTGCTTCAGTTTTTCACTTTTGACATCCTTTCAACTCCCCATTTCTAAAAAATGTTTGCTTCTTACCTTTACAGGGCTTACATCCAACAAAATATCAAGTTATTGATTTGAAATGTTTACTTTCACGAAGTCGTATATAAAATTTCCTAGTGTTGTTATATTAACGATTTCTTAAAAAATATATAACGAAATTCCTTGAAAATAAATAGGTTTTGTCCTTTAAACATGCTTATACAATGTAAAGTGTACGAAGTTTGATACACATGCATGCGAGGGTTTTCTTTAAATTTTGCTAAAAAGGCTGAAATGGACACACACACATACATACATAGATACACACACAAACACACGCACAGCAGCCATGCTATATCCCCCTCACAACAAGTTGCACGAGGGGATAAAAAGAAGAGCTTTGTATACAGCTAAAGCAAAAAAATCAATCTTTTTTTATTCAATTATCTTCAATCAAAAATAATTTAAGATTAAAAAGGGTAATTTTCACGATATCATTCGACGTTTTATTATCAGCATTATCGGTATGACTTACCTTAATTAAACAATTGTTATGTACGAATTGTCTTAAGTAGTCGAATGAAATTATGTACGAGTTACTTTATAATCGACTGCTATTATGTACGAATTATCTAAAGAAGTCGAATATAATGATGTACAGTTTATCTAAAAGGTTTAATTTTTTTAAGATAACTCGTACAAGATATGATTCGACCTTTTTAAGTAGGACATAGATACAATTGTAAATAATTTTGGTAATTTGTACATAATCTCATTCGACTTTATAGTATAAGTATTATTTTTTCAACTAACCTTGATTAATCAAATATTATTATGTACGAATCGTCTTAAGGAGTCGAATAAAATTATGTACGATCTACCTCATAATTGACTGCTATTGTGTACGAATTATCTAGATAAGTCGAATATAATTATGTACAGTTTATCAAAAATGTTTAATTTTTTAGATAACTCATACAAGATATGGTTCGATTTTGTTAGGTAGGTCACACATAAAATGCGATTCAATTGGGTAATTTGTACATGATCTCATTCGACTTCAGAGTATAGGTATTATTTGTACGACTTACCTTAATTAAACAACTCTTATGTATGAATTGTCTAAAGAGTCGAATGAAATAATGTACGAGTTACCTAAATAATCGTCTGGTATTATGTACAAATTATCTAAGAAGTCGAATATCAAAATTTACGGCTTATCTTAAATGTTTTAGGTATTTCGATACCCCGTACAAGATATGGTTCGACTTTTTCTTGATAGGTCACACATAAAATGCAATTAAATTGGGTAATTTGCACATGATCTCATTCGATTTATAGTATAGGTATAATATGTACGACTTACCTTAATTAAACAACAATTTGTATGAATTGTCTAAAGGAGTCGAATGAAATAATGTACGAGTTACCTAAATAATCGTCTGGTATTATGTACAAATTATCTAAGAAGTCGAATATCATAATGTACGGTTTATCTTAAATGTTAAAGGTATTTCGATAACCCGTACAAGATATGGTTCGACTTTTTTTAGATAGGCCACACAAAGAATGCGATTAAATTGGGTAATTTGCACATGATCTCATTCGACTTTATAGTATAGGTATTATTTGTTCGACTTACCTTAATAAAACAGTATATTATGTATGAATTGTCTTTAGGAGTCGAATGAAATAATGTACGACTTACCTTAATTAAACAGTATATAAGTACGAATTGGCGGGAGTCGAAGGAAAAAAAGTACAAGTTACCTAATTTTTCGTCTGCTATTATGTACGAATTATCTAAAGAAGTCAAATATAATAATGAACGGTTTACCTAAAATGTTCTTTTAGATAACTCATACAAGATATGATTCGACCTTTTAGGAAGGTCATACATACAATTGTTAATAATTTTGGTAATTTGTACATGATCTCATTCGACTTTATAGTTTAGGTATTATTTGTACGACTTACCTTTATTAACAAACTATAATGTATGAATTGTCTCAAGGAGTCAAATGAAATAATGTACGAGTTACCTAAATAATCGTCTGGTATTATGTACAAATTATCTAAGAAGTCGAATATTACAATGTATGGTTTATCCTTAATGTTAAAGGTTTTCGATAACCCGTACAAGATATGGTTCGATTTTGTTTGGTAGGTCACACAAAAAAATGCGACTCAATTGGGTTATTTGTACATGATCTCATTCGACTTTATAATATAGGTATTATTTGTACGACTTACCTTAATTAAACAACTATTATGTATGAATTGTCTAAAGGAGTCGAATAAAATAATGTACGAGCTACCTAAATAATCGTCTGATATTATGTACAAATTATCTAAGAAGTGGAATATCATAATGTACGGTTTATCTTAAATGTTAAAGGTTTTTCGATAACCCGTACAAGATATGGTTCGATTTTGTTTGGTAGGTCACACATAAAATGCGATTCAATTGGGTAATTTGCACATGATCTCATTCGACTTTATAGTAAAGGTATAATATGTACGACTTACCTTAATTAAACAATATATAAGTACGAATTGGCGGGAGTCGAAGGAAAAAAAGTACAAGTTACCTAATTTTTCGTCTGCTATTATGTACGAATTATCTAAAGATGTCAAATATAATAATGAACGGTTTACCTAAAATGTTCATTTTTAGATAACTCATACAAGATATGATTCGACCTTTTAGGAAGGTCATACATACAATTGTTAATAATTTTGGTAATTTGTACATGATCTCATTCGACTTTATAGTTTAGGCATTATTTGTTCGACTTACCTTAATTAAACAACTTATGTATGAATTGTTTAAAGGAGTCGAATGAAATAATGTACGAGTTACCTTATTAATCGTCTGGTATTATGTACAAATTATCTAAGAAGTCGAATATCATAATGTACGGTTTATCTTAAATGTTAAAGGTATTTCGATAACCCGTACAAGATATGGTTCGACTTTTTTTAGATAGGCCACACATAGAATGCGATTAAATTGGGTAATTTGCATATGATCTCATTCGACTTTATAGTATAGGTATTATTTGTTCGACTTACCTTAATTTAACAATATATGTATGAATTGTCTTTAGGAGTCGAATGAAATAATGTACGAGTTACCTTATTAATCGTTTGGTATTATGTACAAATTATCTAAGAAGTCGAATATCATATTGTACGGTTTATCTTAAATGTTAAAGGTATTTCGATAACCCGTACAAGATATGGTTCGACTTTTTTTAGATAGGTCACACAAAGAATGCGATTAAATTGGGTAATTTGCACATGATCTCATTCGACTTTAAAGTATAGGTATTATTTGTACGACTTACCTTTATTAAACAACTATAATGTATGAATTGTCTCAAGGAGTCGAATGAAATAATGTTCGAGTTACCTAAATAATCGTCTGGTATTATGTACAAATTATCTATGAAGTCGAATATCATAATGTACGGTTTATCTTAAATGTTAAAGGTATTTCGATAACCCGTACAAGATATGGTTCGACTTTTATTTAGATAGGCCACACATAGAATGCGATTAAATTAAGTAATTTGTACATGATCTCATTCGACTTTATAGTATAGGTATAATATGTACGACTTACCTTAATTAAACAATATATAAGTACGAATTGGCTGGAGTCGAAGGAAATCAGTTACAAGTTACCTAATTTTTCGTCTGCTATTATGTACGAATAATCTAAAGAAGTCGAATATAATAATGAACGGTTTATCTAAAATGTTCATTTTTTAGATAACTCATACAAGATATGATTCGACCTATAAGGTAGGTCATACATACAATTGTCAATAATTTTGGTAATTTGTACATGATCTCATTCGACTTTATAGTATAGGTATTATTTGTTCGACTTACCTTAATTAAACAATATATTATGTATGAATTGTCTAAAGGAGTCGAATGAAATAATGTACGAGTAATTATTAACATTAATCGTTTGGTATTATGTACAAATTATCTAAGAAGTTGAATATCATAATGTAAGGTTTATCTTAAATGTTAAAGGTATTTCGATAACCCGTACAAGATATGGTTCGACTTTTTTTTAGATAGGTCACACATAGAATGCGATTCAATTGGGTCATTTGCAGAAGATTTCATTTGACTTTATAGTAT
This sequence comes from Magallana angulata, assembly GCF_025612915.1. Taxonomy (NCBI): domain Eukaryota; kingdom Metazoa; phylum Mollusca; class Bivalvia; order Ostreida; family Ostreidae; genus Magallana; species Magallana angulata. The sequence continues at coordinate 31,270,998 of NC_069111.1, read as the reverse complement.
AATATGTACGACTTACCTTAATTAAACAATATATAAGTACGAATTGGCTTGAGTCGAATGAAATAAAGTACAAGTTACTTAAAAATGTTATTTACATATCACGACCGACATTGCAAAAAATTGATTTTATGTACCGATTAGCAAAATAATCATTTCACACTCGAAGCGAATTAAGTCATGTTCCGTAACTCAATGTGTTCATTAATTTAAAGAAAAAACGCCCCCCCCCCCCAAAGTTTCCATTTTTAATATTCACTGTTTTGCATGCAGCAATGGTATAGCCAAAAACATGTCATTTATACTTTATAGTATGTTACTGAATAATTTAAAGTATTTTTTCATTAATTTTAAAAAGAAGACATAAATAATTCGCGCATGCAACTCTGGCCCTCGAAGGATCCTTGCGGACTGTACTGATGTATATGTCTTTGTATCATCCTGAAAAGACAAAGTTAAATTTTGACAACTTTAAGTTATCGTTAGGTGAAGATCGATTAATAAAGACCATGGGCCATATCGATCATCTCGACAATAATGTCTTTTTAGCTATGCATTTTGTATCTAGTTTTAGTAATTAAAAAATTATATTAATTAAACATTTATTTAATTTTTTATGCTTCTTGATTTATCCACATGTAGCTTGTTTTCTCTCTAATCGTTACTGCAAGAAAAGGGCTTAGCCACTGTTTTTGGAAAATATATTTTTTTTACATCTTGGAATATAATCTTATTGAAAATACACTTGAACTGCTAACATTAATTTTTTGGCATACTGGTGTAGGCCGTTGAAATTGTGAAAAATAATTTTTCATTAGATATTCGAGGAACGTGTCGTGTGACCTTAATTCATTTACAAATAGAATTATTTATTATCAATTAAGAGTGTAGGATGGTGAAATTCCACGAAGGCGACAACATTCACAGTTTTTGTAAAGGACACCGTGAATTTCACAATCCCACATGAGTATATAATAAATGATTATTTTTTTTGCATTACTCCACATTAAAACTGATGTCTGACAAGTTTCTGTTATGACTTACAAAACTTTACTTTCGGTTTATCCATCCGTGTGCTACAAGTAGTGCAAGTAAAAAAAAAGAGCGACAATTTTTTCAATGAAAATATGATATATTGTAATCAATTAAGCAAAACAATTTATTGATGGATTACCTTTTTCCATCATGATATATCTATTTTTTACAGATGATGATGTTTGTTAACGTTTAACAGCGGCAGAGTGGTACACATGCAGTGTAAGACAGAAAAATCTCGCACTGCTGTCTCACATTGGACAACCCAATCTCACACTGGTAATAATGCAAGAAAAATAATATTGTATCATGTTATATCACTTCACTCAATATATATAATAATGTAAAAATTCGCCCTGGACCTGAAGCTTAGAATCGTAGGACTGAGTACGATAACTGTTACAAACACTACTGTGTAGACTTACTTACCTTTGATGAAACGAGCCACGACTACTGCTGTTGGTGCCACCATCAGCTGCTACGAAGGACTCAAAATCATTCCTTTTCCTGTCGCAGACTGAAAAGCAACATGTGGAACTCTTCAGTGTTGCCTAGTGACTTTGAATTAAGCATGGCAGAAACAGACAGGTGCATGTTGAAAGATTGTATAGATTTGACTTTGGGACCTAATAATCTTGATAAATATCATACTTAAATACAAAAATCTGAATCTGTGAATATGGCATATTTAAAATCAAATCAAAAATGTACAAGTAGTAGAAATTTCAAAAGTAGAATACATTGGAACTTTGTGAATCTGTAGGGACACCTGTTGTAAAAGGAAGTAGAGTGGTCCATTATCAACACTGTGCCGGATAATTATGCCAGTGCCAAGGTGGCATTTTTGGAAAAATTCATACATACAATATGATAGACAATTGTCTAGAAAGTATATATCCACTTTTGTTTTTAGTGTGTTTCACCTGACAGGTGAGATATTTACCTTAAATTAATAGCTAATAGGAAAATTATAATTCCCATAGGAGAAAAGATTCTCCTACAGGAAATATTGACAATCTTATAGAATTTTCTAAAAATCCTAGAGGAATTATACACCCTGTAGGAGAATGGTATTTCCTGTGGGAATTTTATTCAAACAAGCGGTTTTCCTGTAGGAAACTAATATCTCCTATTGGATTTTATCAAATCCTGTCGGAATTGAAATTCCTGTAGGAAATTCTTGTATTCCGATAGGAAATTTCAAATTACCTAAAGGAATATTGATTTCCTATGGGGAAAATTATTTACCTGTAGGAAGTTATTTTTGAAAGGTAAATATCTCACCTGAGAGGTAACAAAGGTGGTTGTAAACTCTTTAATCAATGATCTATCATGTGGCATATTTGACTTTTTCGATATATGCAGCTTAGACGGGTGCAAATATGCCACCTTGGCACTGGCATAATTATCCGGCAAAGTGTTCATCTAAATAGGCAAAATACTTTAAAATGAAACAAAAACTGATATCAGCTTTATTCATACCAAAAACTTACAACATAGCACAGTAAATGGTCAAGATTTCAGCATAAATCGTGTGGTCTAATTTCGAAACCTATATCTCTTGCGTTTACAGAATAAAAGCACGTTATTGAAATGCATCGTTAGATTTATAATATAAATAATGTATACAGCCAAAAATTAAAATCTCAGCAACATTTAATCAAGATTCTTTTTTTTGCTCCAAGATTGGGGGGGGGGGTATATTTCGCCTTGAGTTGTACGCCCCTGTCCTTAGCCCTGGACCTGAAGCTTATATGCGCAAGACCGAGTACAAAAACTATTACAAACACTACTCCGTAGACTTACCTTTGATGATACGCGCCGCTACCTAGGACAGTGCGTAAAGTCCTGTCAAATTCATTCATTTTCCTGTCGCGGACTGAAAAGCAACAAGTGGAACTCTTCAGTGTTGCCTAGTGACTTTGAATTAGGCATGACAGAAGAAGACAGATGCTTATTAAAAGACTGTAAAGATTTGACTTTGGGACTTAATAATCTTGATAAATATCATACTTGTATACAAAAATCTGAATCTGTGAATATGGCATATTTAAAATCAAATCAAAAATGTACTACAAGTAGTAGAAATTTCCAAAGTAGAATATATACAGTTGTGCACTCACTCAATCGGGGTCATGGAAATTCAACATTGGAACTTTATGAATCTGTAGGGGCACTTGTTGTAAAAGGAAGTAGAGTGGTCCATCATCTATAAAACAACAGCAAAATAGGCAAAATACTTCGAAATTAATAGAGTTTCTGTTTCATTTTAAAGTATTTAGAATAGTTTGCTGCTAGATCTAAAAGATATCAGCTCTATGATAACAAGAGGCCCAGGGGCCACATCACTCACCTGAGCAACAAAAGTCATAATTCTGATTAAATGAGCATTACAGTATGAAATTCAAAATATCTTGAAAATAAGCACAGTATATCTTGATCAAAAGTAAAAAAATAAATCTGCCAATTTTTTACCACATATTTTTATGGTAAATACATGTGCCAAAAACCCCTTTTGTTCTTTTGGTATTTGTGAGAAAATTTCACTCCATTCCTATTTAAAAATCTCCCAATTGTGGCCCCACTTTTCTCCAGGGAATCATGGTATAATCATGTATCACCTATGTATAAATTTGACATCCCCCATTATGGCCCACCGTACCCTTGGGAACCATGATTTGAACAAACCTGAATCTACAGCAGTTTCAGAAAACCAGAAAATTCTATCAGTCATTTGGACGGATTACTTAAATGTGTTCTACCAGTCTCGAGCAAATTCTATCAGTCCAAATAAAACAGCAACTAACAGTAGGTGTTGTTCAGTGTTAATTACTAATCAAACTTAATAAAGAGATTTTGATAAATAAATAACTAGCCAAATAAGCAAAGACCTTTCTTGTGCTGCCAAACAGTAATGCTGATTCAGAAAGAGCTTTTAGGTTGTTGTTTTTTTATTTTTAAAACACACTGAATTTCGCTTGGAACTTAACAATAAAACATTGAATGGACATACTATCTTGTATATTCAACCAGTCTGTGGATTGCTTTGAGTATATACCAACATCAGAATAAGTGAAAATTTCAAAATCAGCAACTGTCGGTTACAATGTTCTTTGCAATGAAATATTAAACATACATTTTAACTTATATTTCGGTTGTATACTAGATTCCATTTGAATTTCATGGTAAATATGTCATGAATGTCATTACGCGCTATGACCAGATTTTTCACCTTCCAAATCTGGTCATGACCAGACTTTCACATGTTGGAGGTTGGCAAGTATGCTTTGTGTATGTGCCACAAACTCACAACGTTCAACCGTATTCTGGCCTTGACAATTTCTTTTGATTTTAAATGAATATATGGTGTTTTCTGATCAGATACAATAGAAAGTCTAAAATTTATGGAGGAAGAAGTGAAAGTCAATTTCTTAAAGTGAAACAGCCGTGTTTGGCCCACCTCAACACATGCGGAACAAGTCATACCATTAATCTCACTATTTTCAACCATTCCCTGCCTTTTTGCCACTCTGGTGTAAATTTGCGAACACAAGTCTATTAATACTTTGCCTTTTTCTAAATTGCTTTTCATTTAACACCATGTTTTGAGCCTGGTATAAAGTTAATTTGGCAACAACATGATGCTAGATCAGTGTAGGATTAAGCGCTTAAAAAAAACGTTAATTGAACGCTCCCTAAAAGCGTTTTTGAGGTTATGATTAAAAGACAAAAATGCTGTGTATACATCAAATATTTCCAGATGGTGAACTAGATGGCAAAATATCTTTTTTTATCGGACATTTCGATTTTCTATCGGTTTTGTCGATGGGACTGATAGTTTTCGGAAACTTTGTGACTACATTACCTAAGGATGCTTCCACACAAATTTAAATCTTTCTCGCCAAATGGTTTTGAGAAGAAGATCTCTCAATATTTGGTATGGTCGAATATATATCTGCCCCCAATTTTAAACATTTTTTAAATAGTATCGTATAAAAATCAAATCTTTAGAAATCATTATACAGAGGATGCCTATCACTTTAATCTTGATATAAGTAATCATCATTATTCATTAGCTGTTCGTTTATGATATCACCTAAATGAGCTACATGTAATTCCCGAAAAAGTTGTCATATTTTTTATATACAGTTTGCATTTGGAAGTAAAGAGCGCAGGTCTGCTCAAGTACAATTTTTAATTTAGTTTTTGTTTATATATTTAAACACATTATACTAAAAAGTAGTACTTGAGCAAGCATGCGCTCTATGTTACCCAATCGAAAAACCATCTGAAAACACCCATATTTTGCCATAAAACATCAAGTTATCAAAGTAAGACAATGTTCATGACGTGAAAAACATGAGTCCCCTTTACCCAATGATGCTTTGTGTCAAGTTTGGGTGAAATCGACCCAGTGGTTCTGGAGAGGAAGATGAAAATGTGAAAAGTTTATGAGGACATACAATGGACAAATCATGATTACAAAAGCTTACTTGACCCTTTGGCTCAGGTGAGCTAAAAAGTATAAAGACAAGTAAATCACTTTTAATAACAGATCCAAGTAAATTAAATGTGAAAAGGAGGGGGTGTCTGCATGGGTGGGTAGTTTAATGGGTGGTGTATGTAGTTAATCTTTATATCATACAGTAAAACTTGTTGAATCCGGATGTTGTGCATTCCGGCATGACGTCCAATCTGACGAAATTATTCAGTCTCTTGACATTTTCCTATCATTTTATGTTAATGTTGTGCAATCCGGATCTTGTCTTGTCTGTAAACTAGCCGCAATAAAAAGAACCGACTGCTTATAATTAGTGAGAGTTATCTCCCGTAATCCGGCCACTTGTCGATCGGCCTTAGGTGGGTAATTATTGCTCAACTGACAATTATCGATCAATTTCCCCATTGCTGCTATTAATTTGAACAACTGTGAGTATAAATCCAAACTAGCAACTCATTTTAGCGATGGCGTTAAGTCTTGTAATGAAATAAATACGCATTTTTTTTTTAGCAAAAATTAGATCATTATACTTCAACCCAATTTTTTTTCAGGTTGAGATTCCGGCTACCGCGGGAGTAAGACTGTCGATTTTGTTCGTAATGCCCGTTGTACCCTCAGAGTTTCATTTTATTCTGTCAAAATGCTCCATTCTTTATTAAATTCTCGTTTAAACTAAAAGACATTTAGCAGCAGTTTTGTAGAATTTTGAAAAAAACATTTAGAGGCTTGTCATTTACACAGAACTGTACATTGGGTTTCTCGTGTTTTGTAATAGCATTTAAAGGGGACTTATACCCTTAGTTAAGTTCATTGGAACATGAGTAAAAGTTTACTTTGTGCCTAAATTTTATTTAAATATTTATATTCTTATTGATTATTGGGAAAATAAACACATTCGTTTAGGAAAAATGTACCTTTTTGGATTTGGACAGGTTTCTTCAATGGAGACGCCGTATTGTACATAACGTTGAACACAACTCATTCAAATTAATAATTTTCATTGCAAAATATCAAAACTAAATTACCGTAAATCTTGTGATATTGCTTATGCTCTGCAATAATATACCTCTAAAAATAAGGCAAGAGTTGAATTATTGAAGCTAGCTGCAGACTTACCTTTAGACAAGCAGGTCTGTCCATGGAGGGAAAAGGTTCATCACTCAGCACATCTCCGAAATCGGGCGAGGTATGCCGAGTGCAAAACTCAAGGACCGTGTCCGATGTCGCTAAAACGAGAAGCGTTCAGCAAATAATATCAGAAACAATTCAAGATCTATGAATTATATAAATAGGTAACGGAAATATGACTATAGCCTCGGTAGTGTTTAGTACCTTTAGATTGTGACAACTCCGAAATGAAAGCATCCAAAAACTGTGTTAAAATCGACCCACATCAAGTTCACAAAATTGAGCTAAACATAGTTTCACATTTTATAAATTAGATTAATCGACTATTAACTATAGTTTATAAACTATAATCAATGATTCGTTTACTTTAGTTTTAATCTTAAAAACAATATTTAATGGTTGTAAACTATAGTTTACGAATGATAATCTTCATAGGCGTCGGAACCTGGGGGGAGGGGGGGGGGCTTAACCCCCCCCCCCCCACACACACACACACTTTTTTTGCAAGGTTAGACCTTACCATATGGCACATAGCAAATTTACATATATAAAAAATTGAAGTATCATCTATTCCATTAGTCAAACATAGGTTATCATAGATTACTAAGCTCACCGAGACGGAGCATCACCCTTATGAGACATCACCTTCATAAGACCACCTTTATCATTTTATATGAAAATCATACTTTATGATCTTGGATATTCATGGATTCTGTTTTGACAAAATATCGTATATCATCTGATAATTTTTTTTATGATAATCATATGTTCATATGTTAATCAATACAATGATATAAAATTAAATATTGCATCATGTCATATTTCTAATATAATATATATCATATAATAAATAAAATACCGTAATAAACAATAATGAGATTTGATATTGTAACGTATGATATGACATTGTATTGTGTTATACCTTATTGTATTTGATCACATAATACAATATCATAAAATATAATACAATATAGTATCATATTACAATATCATATTACATAATACATCATAACACTGAAACATGATATTATATTGTATAATATAGAATGATATTGTATTGAATGACACTGAAACATATTTGGTACATTATATGATATTATATCATATAATACAATATAATTTGATTCCAACATTGTATCTTATCAAATGATACAATATTATGTGATATGGTAAAATATTATAAAATACATTATTATATTATACATATTGCATCATATGACACAATAAAATATATTACAATATCATATAATACAATTTCATGTGATATGATAATATATTATATAAACCAATATCATATCATACAATATCGTATGATACAATATTATAAAATATTACAATATCATATAATACAATTTCATGTGATATAATTCTATATTACTGAAACCAATATCATATTATACAATATTGTATGATACAATATTATAGAATATACAATATTGTATCATAGGATACAATATAATATTTTGCAATATCTTATGTAATTGTATCATGTGATAAAATAATAAATTAAAAATACAATATAATATTTTACAATATTGTATCATAATATACAATACTATACATAACAATATCATGATACATAAACATATCATAAAATATCAAAAAAATTGATACAATATCATATCGTATTGTATAACTTTTTATAATATAACATATGATATCATATTGTATCATATCAAACAATATTGTTTCATATCATACAATACTTTATCATAGGAATCATGTTATATCATTTATCAACAAACACATCTATCTATATAGCTGGTTTGAGTGAGGTAGGAGATTTCTTTAGCATCCTTGATCATGGAGATCAGGCTCTGCTTCTGAAGCAACCTCTGCATTTAATTTATAATAAAGTTAAATCAACTATGCAAGCTATCATCTATAAAACATGTGACCTGTTCCAAAAAACTAAACCTCATCCAGCATCCGAAATCTATGGCTCAGATTCAGCATTCAAGCCCATCAGGTGCATTTGTATCATAAGACGCATCATCCATGCAATTTTGGTGAAGTTTGGACCAGTAATAACTAAGATATCATCATCAGAGGGCACTAGCAATTAAAACCTTAACTTCCTTCAGCATCCGCAACCTATGGCTCAGATTCAGCATCCATGCCTGTCAGGTGCATCTGTATTATAAGACACACCATCCATTCAAGTTTGGTGAAGTTAGGACCAGTAATAACTAAGATTTATTTTTTAGCATCCTTGATAATGGAGATCAAGCTCTGCATCTGAAGCTACCCCTGCGATTCATTCATATTACAGTTAAATCAACTATGCAAGTTTGAAATAGTACTATCATCTATTAAACATGTGACCTGTTCCTAAAAACTTAACTTTATCCAGCATCCGAAACCAGACTATGCATTCAAGCCTGTCAAGTGCATCAGTATCATAAGACACACCATCCATGGAAGTCTGGTGAAGTAAGGACAAATAATAACTAAGTTATCATCATCAGAGGGCACCTGTTTCAAAAACTTTATCTAACCAGCTCTTAAAACCTTAACCTCCTCCAGCATCCGAAACCTATTGCTCAGATTCAGCATTCAAGCTTGTCAGGTGCATCAGTATCATAAGACGCACCATCCATACAAGTTTGGTGAAGTTAGGACCAGTAGTAACTAAGATTAATCATCAGAGGGCACCTGCAACAAAAACTTTAACCAGCTCTAAAAACCTTAACCTCTTCCAGCATCCGAAACCTATTGCTCAGATTCAGCATTCAAGCTTGTCAGGTGCATCAGTATCATAAGACGCATCATCCATACAAGTTTGGTGAAGTTAGGACCAGTAGTAACTTAGATATTGCTATCAATGGGTACCCGCAACAAAAACTTTAACCTGCTCCAAAAACCTTAACCTCCTCCAGCATCCGAAACCTATAGCTCAGATTCAGCACTCAAGCCTATCTGGTGCATCAGTATCATAAGGCACACCATCCATGCAAGTTTGGTGAAGTACAGACCAGCAGTAACTAAGATACTGCTATCAAAGGGCACCTGCAACAAAAACTTTAACCTGGTGCAACAACCTTAACCTCCTCCAGCATCTGAAATTTAGGACCCAGATACAGTATCCAAGTCTTTCAAGTCCATAGGTAGGTCCAGATGCATCATCCATGCAAGTTTGGTGAAGATAGGACAAGTAATAGCTTAGATACAGGACCTGCAACAAAAACTTTAACCAGGTCCGGACGCCGACGCCGACGCCGACGCCACCGCCGACGCCGAGGGTATAGCATAAGCTCTCCTTGACTTCGTCTCGGTGAGCTAAAAATGGACAAAACTCCGAGATTTGCTACTTTAATCCTTCATAATTCATAGAAAATGGTTGTTAAAAACATGATTTTTCATTGTGTTTTCCCAAAATTTTAAGCCCTGTACACCCTTTGAAACAAAGACATTGTTATGAAGCTTAAGCATCATTATAGAATTTATATCTTAAATTTTATAAACCTACCTGTAGGCACATTTCATTTACTAGATCTTGACCTTAAGAGGGATGTTGAAAATTGCAGTTAAAGGTATATACAACACCCCCACCCCCCTCCACGGATTAGAAATTTTATGATTTTGGGGGGTATTTTTTTTTTGGGGGGGGGGGGTACATGTAGGTAAGAATTTTCTTTGGAGTTATAGGTATACTACGCTACCCCCCTCCCCCGAATTAGGAATTTCATGATTTTGTATTTTTTTCTGCTTGTTAAGCTTTTAAGCTTTCTGATGATTATTCTAGTCCCCCCCCCCCCCCTTTCAATTTGCTTCCGATGCCACTGATCTTGGTAAGGTTTATCTGTCTACAATTTAGATAACGTTAACAATAGATTTTTCTGATGAATATAGATTCACATTTTATTCATGCATGTACACTATACAGCAAATTTAATTTTCCTTTTAGATAAAAATAGGGCGAGTTTTTAATCCTTGACAACTATGAGGCCAAAATAAAATTATTGCTTGTATGGAATTGCCCGCCGCCTCATTTGAATACTCCCCGCTGATAAAATTTTATCCGCAAAAAATACACAACTTTATTTGCTTTTTTTCGTGATACAATGTTTACATATTAGTTCGTTCGTCAAAATATTTTTTGGGCGAGGGGGTCGATCAGTGAAAAAGAAATAGTTCGTAAACATTTCCTCTTTTTATTGAAATTTTTACTGAAGCAAACTTTTGATTTGAAATAAAAAAAACTATATCCATCCTTGGTCTGAATACCCAATGCGGTAATTCCACACAAACGATTTTTTCAGGATGGCCTGTCAGTATTTCAATTTACACCATATTAACCACATATAGCATATATCCGATTTGATTTTTAAATCAGTCTGCTCGTTTCTGGGCTGCAGTATCTTTCCCATGAGAAATCGGCGTCTTCACTCTCTTTATAAAGTTATGAAGTAGATACAAGCCATGATTCCACTCGGAATTTTCTGCTTATTGACTACAGTCTTCTGAATTTTCCTCTTAATTTTTTATATTGATTTGCAAGTATAATTATTAAACCTATCAACAATTTTCAATTTATGTATTTTCATACAGTTACACAAAATTGGAGGGGTCATTAGGTTTTTAGTTTTTAAAATGGGTTTATTAGATACGCAAATATGAACATTTGAGAAAAAAAGACGACTCGCAAATAAGGGGTGGGGGCTTGGTTGACCGTATGTATCCGTATTTTTTAATGAGTTTGTATTTTAGTATATTTCTTTAAATTGCATGTAACATTAGATGAAATAAATTGAAAAAGTAACGATATCCCTGCACTTAAAAGGATGGTCATTTTTTTACCACTCCGGTTTTTCCAAAAATTACGCGAGAAGCCATACCGGTATATTTTAGACGGGAAATCAAATGATTCAAATCACGTGTATTCAGTTTAATTTTTTAAAGTGATATGATATTGGTGCTCCATTTTTTTGTAATCTATGGCGTACCGCTTCTAAAGTACATAAAATTACGCGCGAAAATTACCTAATAGACGGTACGACGTAAAATCTTTATGACGTCATTAGGTAGACGTTTGTAAAAATGCAATGTGTGAATACGAAAAGATGAGTGGAGACTTTCGAGACTTTGAGGACATAAAGTGTCTCTTAGCAGACAAGCCTAACAAAATCAGTCTACTCGACGAAGAGACAGGAGGTAAACATGGTACTGTTGACAGTGGTATAGGAGAACGGTTAACAACAAGGGGGAAGCTGCTGAAGGAGAGGAGGAAGATTGTGGATGTTCAGGTTTTCATGGCGTTGATAGGATTTGTAATTATGCTTGTAGAAAATGAATTATTCTACGCAGGATTCATAACAAAACTCTCAACAATGTCGATTGTTCTAAAATCTTTCGTGTCGATATCTACCGTCATATTGCTTATTGCCGTTGTTTTGTACTACGTGACAGAAATCAAAATGCGCATGACCGACAATCAAATTGATGACTGGAGGTTACTTGTGGCATTCCCAAACACGAACTTAAAACTGTTTCTTGAAATGCTGATCTGCATTATCCACCCCCTACCGTATAATGTGACCATTCCAATCAGCGGACCTGACGGGGATACAGTCTACGTTTCACTTGACCCAGTGCTGTCTATCCTTATGATATTTCGTGTCTACCTTCTTGGCCGGGTGGCTGTTGTACACAACAAGCTACTCTCAGGTACAGCCACCCGTAGTTTAAGTGCATTCAACAGAGTAGATATTGACGGCCTTTTCGTGTTCAAAGCATTGATGACGTCAAACCCAGGAAGTGTTTTGATCGCCATTATGGTCTTCATACTGCTGACCAACTCTTGGGCCATGAGGAACTGTGAAACTTTTTACCAGTTTGAGAGGGAGAATTCAAATTTCTGGAATTCAATGTGGATAATATCTATCACTTTTCTGACCGTCGGCTATGGAGACACGTACCCCGTCAGCGTCTGTGGACGTTGTGTATCCGTGACGACCGGCATGATGGGGATAGGCACTACTGCACTGTTAATCACCGTCATACTACAAAAACTAGAACAGACGCGTGCAGAAAAGTACGTCTACAGCTTCGTCAAGAAAGCCCAGTTGGATAACGGAAGGAAAATGGCCGCCGCTGACGTCATCAAAAATTGGTTCCAACTTTGTAACCTTCGCAGACGATATAGCGTTATTACCCGTGATCAGATTCGTGTGCATAGAAAGCTCCAGCATGCCATATATACCATGCGAGAAGCGAGGAACAGGAGAGATTCTATAGGGGAGTCCACAATTGGACTGATCGAGATCAGCAAAGCTATAAGTGACGTGGAACAAAGGACGGAATCGCTACAGACAGCTATCAAGGAAATTAAACCAGGACTTGTACATATGCAGAGGACCACCAGAGATCTGCAACTCATGATAAACGACATCTACAAAGTCCTGATTAAAAAGTGACGCAAAAAAGGACACGACATGTGATTCCAACAAAGTGGATAGAGCAGACTCTCTTAAACGCTCAATAGACTACAATATTTTTTATAATTCATTAAAATGATTTACAGATAAAACATTTTGTTTCAGTAATTCGGCTAAATATGCATAAAATTATTATACATGTAACTTTAAGTAAAATGCACAAAATGTCATGGATGTCCAGCGGAATTTTCGTTTTGTCTACAGTGATGAATTTAACATCGAATAACGAGCAGCTAAACTAGATCCTTTCATTTTCTCCTGAAACAGTAGGTTGAATTGTTTTTCTTGATCTGCAGAGAAGTGATTCTTCCAATCCCCAACATGGCCTGCAACCAAGCAAAATATTTCATGTACCAAACAACCCACCTGACAAGTGACTAAATATGACTTACATATCAAATACCAGTATAATGCGTGTATTGTCCTGAAAAATGATGAAGGTGGCGTTAACGCAATGCATGCTGATAAAGTTTTAGCATTATTTAACCATGTAATACACCTATCAGTTGCTAAAATATTTACCAATGTAGCTAATTAAAAAAGTAACGGATTAAAAACTGAAATTCAACTTTTTCTTTTAAACCAGAAACACAAAATGGGGCAAAATCTTAAACAATGATTTGCAAAAATTATCATCTATTAGGTTGAAGTACATTACATACATGTACAGTTATATCACTGAAAGACACGTTTTACCTGTGGAATACGTCTAAAATATATGCTGAAAACTAATTGACCAACAGTTTGCTTGGTTTTAGACTTCATCAAATTTTTATGTCGAATTCAAGTACAGTAAAAATATGAATTAAAATACCTTTTCTGAACATAAAAGACGTTTGGTGAGTTTTCATGCGTTCCTTGACATTTGATATACCACAGTCTCTAGCTATTCTAGCTGCATTTTCTTGGGTTAAGGGTAATTCTAAATAATCAGCTATTTTTCTAGTGGCCCTTTCTTCATCCTATAAGTATAAAAATCATCACACCATAAAAATGTTAACCATGCTCAAACAGAGGCTGGACATCTCTTACTAGCTATAACAAAGTAATAAAAAAGAAAGTATTGTTGAAATAACCAGTATAAAATATACATAATTAAAATTCTTGCCATTTAAGCTTACCGTTTTCATATCTTCGTAAAATAGCGTCATCACATTATTGGTTTTGGCAAACTGTTCATACTGTCGTTCATACTGAAACCAATCTCCGTAAATAAAATCTGCAGCAAGTAGATAAGATAAAAAAATATGTTCCAGTTTGATTTGTCGAAAAATTCTTCATTTTTATGCATACAAGACTAATCCAATAAAACTTTATTTATTTAAATTGAAACAAGTAAGAATACACACGCAGCATGTCCTCCATATAGTCTTTCAAACGCAAATATGAATCTTCAGTGCGTAAGTTTACGAGGGTTATATTTATCAAATGGAGAATAGGTTACAATTTATAATGATAAGCACTTGTATTATGGGTATATCGGTATATGCCCATATGCTAGTTATAAACTTTATTTTGACGGTTCTTTTATATATATATAGATGAATATATAAATTATATATCAGAGGAATTTAATGATTTAAAAATAGATACCGTGGAATCATTCAAATTCGTGGGGGCCAATTTTCGTGGATTGTTGGTTTTTTGCTTATTCGTGGGGGATCCTTTAATTTCGTGGATGTGTTGGTTTTCAGTTTTAGTAAGAAAACTAACAGTAAGCGAAATCACAAACTACATGTTATTTACCGGTAACATATCAATAATTATCTTACCCCCAGACATAAAATTGGACAAATGCTGGTCCCACTCTCTGGTGAAGTATCTCTTAAATCTCGGTACGCTCAGATAATGGTAATAGGACGACACTACCACGTCCCGGGGGTCACGAATCATGTGGAATGTCTTCCCACCTCTGCTCAAGTGTTTTCGAGGCAGGTATTGCACAGGTAGATGTGTGTAGAGGATGCGTGGGGAGGGGAGTTTAGTGAGGGCAGTGATGTCCGACAACAGATCCAAAAAACACGCTTCCATCCTAGGTAAAGGTGCTGTGGTCTGCTCATCGTATAGTAATTTACAGAGGATTTCATGGAGCCAGTGACTTCCTGTAAAATTCCAATATTTTTTTTCCAGCAATTATTTACTTATTTTATGATAATGATACAAATGAATTTCCCCTTACTGATACATTCAATTCAATGCTTAGATACAATCATAAACCATTAACAGCGCCTATTGGTTAATCTCGTGCTTAATATAAGGCCTAATAAAACCTAAAAACTAGAAGAAAAAAAGCAAACAAAAACAACAACAACAAAATAACAACAAAACTAAAAAAATTTGTAATTCTTTAAATCAAGATAGTATTACAGAGCTCTCTTGCCTGATTTAGGGTAGGCGTTCACAAGGATATCCGTTTCTCTTGTATCTAGATCCTGTATTTCCTTTAGCCTTTTCTCAGGGTCAACATTAAAACTTGGAAACGGGGGAAGAAGAAACCCCTCGCGACTCCGAGGAAGAGGAAGAAACGATGCCATTTCTCTGTTTGAAAGAGGCACAAATAAATCCTTTGCTGGCTTCGTCGTATTCACTACATACGAGCTGGACCGCGACGATTTTTTTGTATAATTATTTCAAGAGCACTTGATCCATGTTGAAAATAGGTATCATTTTTGTATAACAATACGCTGGCTAGCTTGCTCGCAGGGAAAGATGAGGTCCTTTTTTGAAAGAAAAGAAAGTTGTACATATCATTGGATTTGGTTATATGCTTATCCTTTGGTTTTAAAATAACAGAATCTGACCCCTGGGAATCATGATGCAATCTTAAGAATTGTAAACTGTCATAAACAAAATTGAAATGCTACTAAAAGTGTCTTGGTATTAAGTTGTTAATTACAAATTTCAATTGTCATATTATGATATACATTTATTGCATGAATTTTCGGGAAATATGAAGATTTATAATGCAATAAAAGTTTTATTATACCGAACAGCAAACGATGATACAACATACGTCGATTTTTAAGAATTTTTCGACTTGTCGAAAGCAAAAACGTCGTGATTTTTTTTTAGGGGGGGGTGGGTTCTGATTGTCTATCTTTGTTTTCATACATTCGAATCAAATATGCATGTAGTAAAATTGATTATTGTAGAATAAAGAGAATTTAAAAGCTTAAATATTTTTGCTTTCATCATATTTGTCAACATCGTATGCTCATATTGGCTTTTTCATACATTTGGGATGAAAAAAACCCGAGATTTCCGAAAAGGTGAGACATGATATTTATTCCCCGGGAGACACAATGTTTTGTCACCCGGTCACGTGATTGTCTAGAACCAATCAGATGTCGCGTCATATAGAGTAGTCATACTGAGAAATAATAAAATATTTTCTGACATGTTGACATAAGGATCTGACAAGTCAACATAATCATTTTTTAAGTCGACATCATTATTTGACAAGTTGACATAATTATCCAACAATTCGACAAAATTATTTGGTTATAATGGACATAACATCTGAGAAACAACATCATAATCTGAAAAGTCGACTGATAGTATGATATTGACTAGAAACTCAATATTTTGTTGTTAAACCGTGTTAGTGCCACTAACTGCCATTTACCTGTCTTCATAATATCTGACAAGTTGATATAAAGATCTGACAAGTTAACATAATTATTTGACAAGTCGACATAAAGATCTGACAAGTTAAGATAATTATCTGACAGAAAAAATAATATGGCCACTAGTTTAAAGAAAATTATCATTCATATTATAAGCCTAGTGCCAGATAATTATGTTGACTTGTCAGATGTTATGTCTTGTCAAATAATTATGTCGACTTGTCAAATAATTATAACGACTTAAAAGATGATTATGTCGACTTGTCTGATCCTTATGTCGACTGGTCAGAAAATATTATTTCAAATGGACGGCGTGGAAAGGTTAAAGTGTTGAATTCTTAAACATGTGATTAAGTGACAAGTCGACTTAAAGAACTGACAAGTGAACATAATTATCTTACAAGTCGACATCAAGATCTGACAAGTTGACATGATTATCTGACAAGTGGTGGCAGATCTATGCCACCATATATAACTGATCATTTATGAATTTACTGTGTAGAGGACCATTTAATATATATGGGTCACCTTACTTGTGATCCATTGAGCGTGTACTTGTACATGTTCTCTTTCCGAAATAACTTACTCATTTATTAATAATGACACTTACCTTAATTAGTCATACATGTATGGCTTTTTCACGTTCAGTACAGTCCTGGTTCATCGGTTCATTTAAAACTCGGTCGTTGTATGTTGTGGGATATTGCCTTTATTTTTGTATGGAAGCCTTTACGCATCTTTTATATGTGAAAATGAAAAATAACACTAAAACAGATTTTAATGCAAAGTTATAATAAACGTGAGATTTTAATCAAATCGTTTTACGATGGAGAAAGACTTTATGACGTGAATCAATATATTTGAAAGGAAAGGGGCCATTCTTTACTGCAACGCGGGAATAAGCCCACCATGCATGTTTTGCAGGAATATTTAACAGACTTACTTACAAAAACCTTATGGTAAAACTTATTAAATGGACACTCCTCAACTAATCTTATTCATGTGAATATAATTCTATGGTTTTATTGCATATATGTCTATTTTAATGTTTACTTCAAATAAAAACTACAGATTTAAAACTAGGACAATTTTTATAGTTGATGATTCTACATCATGTTGATACTTGTATAGATGTTTATAGTCAGAACCACTTTCTGTGCCTATTCTGATAGCGACATGCAAGTTCTAGTCTGTCAGCTACGCCATACCAGCCCTAAGACGCTTTTACTTTTGGCGCACGAGCACCTTACAATACTCTGCGATCGGAATTTTCTGGCTTTGCAAGAGCTCTCGCATTCGTTGCATGCGTTTTTGTGATCTCATCAAGTTTGCTCAAAATAGTGGACGTGCACACTATTTAGACGCGACCAAATTATTGTAGTGATATTAGTATGAGCCTTTTACAACGTTTTGTGTACTCGCAAGAGCGATACACGATTTTTAAAGATCGTAAGATAAATTGCAGCTGTTTATTTGTGAGTTGTGCGACCATAAGACTGTTGCACAACATGTCTAATGTAATCTTGCAACGTTTAACTATCATTGCAAGATTTATCGGTTTTAGTTTTCATGTTTTGTCACTTGTATTTAATGGATATAGCGTTATTTTCGCCATATGATATTTTCGCATTATTTACGGTTTTGCCTTGTCTTGAATTCGCTCCAACAAAGAGAGATAATATGAGACATCAATTGGAATTCGCCAAATCTTAATATGCTAATTGAAAAAAGAGCGAAATGAACGAAAATAAAACGGGCGAATAATTCCTTTATACAGCATTCGCTGTACATGTATATAATAATCATACACAGTATCTGTTTCAGGCCACAACTGACTTTGGTTTTGGCTGTTGTTTTTGTCTTGTTTGTTCATCTTCTCTTGCATTCAACTATTTCTACTGAAGAGCGTCGGAAAATGTTGGTGTATACATATACATGTATAATCCCCTCTTACTCGTACGAGCATTCGTACGAATTTGCCGCACATTCAATCGTCCGGTCATCTGGTCTTTCCTGCACGATCATATCGCATTATCTTACAACACTCGCTTTCATTGTACTACAGTCGCATATAGACGCAAGATATATCGCAAGATTCAACGCGTTTACAGTGCAAACGGGCGCTCTGAATCGTGCTACATGTAGTTTAGTACGAGTACTTTTCCATATGCAAGTATTTTGGCATAAACTTACGAACCATCTCTATTTTCATTCGCACGAAAATTTTGTCGCTTCCGCCAATTGTGAAAGAAGCTTTAGCCACAAACTTTCTTATATTGGTAGATTCAGTTTATCGCTGATTGGACAAGAAGTATTTAAGTCTAAAAGGCAAAAAAAAATGTGCAATTTTGGATGAAAAATTACATTTTCAAAAATTTAATATAGTTAACATGAACAAGAGCTCCAGGCGGATTCGAACTCATGATCTGCGGTTCAGAGCTACGACGACATACAACCTAATCGGACGATATAAACAGTTTAATAAAACATTTAAATCGCCATCTTGTGACGAAGTGTCTCAAAAAGTATAAGTGAAAGTGTAGTGAGGTACCTTAAAAATACCAAATCTTGTGCGCACGATTTTTTGTGCGAACAGTTTTTCATAACGCGTTGGCGTGCGTTATTCAATTTGTATATGCACACGCCGTTGCAGTCTTTCGAAAAATAATGATTCAATGCTTTATATTTTCCCCTTGCACTGAAATGTCAATTAAAGTTTCATTGGTTTCAACATGATTTTTTTATTTACCGAGTATGATTCCCTCTATTTCTTACGGGAACTTATATTAAATTCATAACTCTATATAAAAACAGACAGACTAAAATCTACACTTCCCGTTTATCGATTGGTTGAAACATAAAGCGACTGAAGCTGACAGGAAACTAGATTGGTCGAAACCTACAGCACATTAGAAAATTCACGGGCTTCACGATATAACCGCGATGATGTCAAACTCAATTTCCAACAGGAGACAATTTGGCTGTTTCTTTTAGCTTACGTACTGGTGTACATTAACAGTTTTTTAGTGAATTATACTTATTTTTACAAGTAGTTTATTAATTTGTTAAAAGACAGATGTACTAGTACAGGGAAATATTCCCCCCGTTTTATATTTTCGCCCCTTTCGCCCTCCTTGTCAGCGGGCACATTTAGGACTGGGTTAACTTTCAATGTCTCTTTAAACACAACTGTGTCTGGGTGAATTTAACACGAAGCGAAATTGTTTGCAAGTGGAGAAGGTTGAAAATTACACGGGGCGAAAATAACCCTGTATACAGTAAATATAAACACGCGTTATTCAATTTGTCTGCATTCAGTAATTAACACCACAACGTCAAATTTTACTAATGAATGATGGCATTTCTTCAGAGATATGTAACAATTGTAACTTGTACTCATTTAAATGTTTACATTTAGATTTTGATATGATTCCGGCGATTTCCGCAAATTTCTGATTTTACAAATACTTTTCGTTTTCAAATCGGGTTCGTTATACATAAAACTTGAAATCGAAAGTAGAAATGTAGGCTACATGCCTTAGGCTCGGAAAAAAATAGTCACCGACTTCTCACTACTGTGACTACATGATATTTTAAAAGAATATGAGGGTTTTGGAATTATACAGTGGAATCGGTGGAATGCACTGTGCAGTGAAGGGTAAATAAGAATTAATACATTTTTCAAATGGAAATTTCCCTTCATTAAGTTTTGTTTGCCAAAACATCGGGATAAACATTTATCAATACGGGACCAATTGCCCAAATAGGAAACATATCCCATTTGGGCTATTATATCCCAAACGGGCTTATATCCCATTTGGGCGATTGGTCCAAACCTATTCAGGAAAATGCATGTATTATATTTTAAACAATTTCTTAGAGCATAAACTGATAAAGGGGTTTTTACTGCTTAATCAGGCTAATGTTATAGCCTCACAAACACACTTGATTGAATATATGAAGCTTCTATATCAAGAAGTTGTTTATTGCCTATCATGACTGTTCAATCTCAATTACAGAATGTGGAATATCGTATGAGATAATAGCAGCAATTGATGTCAATACAACGGCCAACAAAATATACAAGCACAATTTTCCAGAGAGTAATTTGATGGATTGTGGAATAGAGGTAAATTAGTTTACACATGTGATATGTACCGGCGCTATGCAAAATATACTGGTTTTTTTCAACCCCATATACTGGTCAGTGGCACACCAAAATTCATGGAATATGAAAATTTGTACAGTTTTGAAATTCATTGCTAAATGCCGCCATTTCCTCTCATTCTTGCTCCCGAGACAATGGAAAACATCACCTGTGTTTAACACGTGACCTATTGATTCTTGTATGGTGTACACAAACCATCACATGTGAAGGTGTGAACTGCCTATAGGGGTAAGCATCCGTATCAAGAAGCCCCTTTAGGTAGCTTTGTTTTTAAAAGGGTGTTTTAAAATATTTTGTAACTTAATTTACCAAAATTTATTAGCCAACTTCAGAAATATACATGAATCTGAACCAGCTCTCCGTCTGTAATGTATATGATGAATAGACATGTTTATTATTATGCTTATGCTGGAATAAAGAATTTTTTATGTGCAGAAATTTATGCATTACTAAGGTTGCATTTGCTGCTGTTATTTACATTGCTGGTGTATATATATATCAGTAATGTATTAATGAACAAGATGTAAATTGCAGACATTGACTCTCGTGTAATGCTATATAAAGTTGGTAAACAAACTATCATCTAAACTTGCTCAATTCATATGATTTGTGAAAAAACTGTGATTATAAAACACAATATGAAATTTTAAAGCATATAAAACTTTATTATAACATTTTAAATGTGGCATTTGCGACAATATACATTTGTTGGTTTAGAAATGAGGTGATTTATCAAGAGAGTTTAAGCAATATTTTGTACATTTTTTTGTACCGTTTTTTGATGAGCAGTGTACAGTTTTTTTCACATGATTTTCCCCCCAAATTTGAAAAAATGTGAATACTTGTAATAGCTATGCCCAAACTGGTCACATTAATTTTAATAAATAAAAGATTAAAAAGTCCAAGGTATAAGACATGTTTTGGGGTCAAGTGCACTGGATGCAAAGTTTAAATTAGATATTCATAACATCGGTCTGTTATCAAACTCGTATCAAAATTTTTAACCCAGATACATGATATGTGTATACATCTGTAAGAAACCTGAACATTTTAATTTTCTGACATTCTGTATTAAAATAAAATTATTAAGATTAGGATAGAAATTGTCATTTTTAGAATTTCAGTAAATAATGAATTACAGTCCGTGATAATAAATGGTCTATTTCCTTTTGTAAACCAGACAACAAATAGCTCATTTTTTTCAGTTAAATAAGAGATGCATTCTAAACTTGTATTTCTTATTAAGGTCTTCCGTTTTCCAACGGAAGACCTTATTGTTTTCGTTCGGTTTCTTTTTCCCTATTATTATTATTTTTTTTTTTCTTACAAAATTTGTGCAGGCGATTTCTCAGAAATGGCTGAACCGATTTTCGTGAAACTTTCAGATCTAATAGATATTAGTACGAACTTAATATACATTTTTTAATTTTGATGATGTCATTTCCGTTCTTGAGAAAATGACGTTTTAGCGATTTTCAGAGGGTCGGCTTGTCCAGGGATCTCCTCCTAAACGGTAAAAGATATTGAGTTCAAACTTTCAGGAATTGTAGACAAGAGATTGTAGATGTGCAATTTGGCATTCATATTTGTCATGCTCAAAAGGCGTTAAAGCTCGCCTGGTCCCGAAAATTGAGACTAAAAAAACGTCGTAATTTTTCTTGGTTTTCTTAGTTTATCTCTTTTCTGAAAAATATTTTGTTAACACATATAATGCAAAAAAAGTTTATATTTACATGACCTTTCATTTCATATCAAGAAAAAGGGGCTGGCCCCTAATATGAGGGGACCAAAGGGCTCTAAAGTCTTTCATCTGTAGCCCTTTACCGAGGGATATTTTGTGAACAGTTATAGAAGCAAATATCTTTATTTTACAGTTATGTATCCAAGCAATGTAATGCTTTTATCATGTGTTACGTAATTAGGGGTTTTTAGGGGCCAAAAGTCCAGAATTTTGATCACCAATATCTCAGAAAGGAAAAATATTTTGAAATGCAGTATAGAAGAAAAGATGCTCAGAATGATGAATTAAATCATATGATATTTTCAAAATTTCGTTAAACAGCCCCTATAAGGAGTTAAGGGATCGGCCCCTAAAATGTTCTTTCCAATATATCTCAGAACGGTAATGAATTTCTAAACAGTTGTTGAACAAAATGTATTGAGATTTAAATGACCTTTTATTTGATATCAAGAAAAAGGGGCTGGCCCCTAAAATTAGGGGACCAAAGGGCTCTAAAGTCTTTTATTTGTTGCCCTTTACTGGGGGATATTTTGTGAACGATTATAGAAGCAAATATGATTATCTCACAGTTATGCATCCAAGCAATGTAATGCTTTTATCATGTCTTACGTAATTAGGGGTTTTTAGGGGCCAATAGTCCAGAATTTTGATCACATATATCTCAGAAAGGAAAAATATTTTGAAATGCAGTATAGAAGAAAAGATGCTCAAAATGGTGTATCAAATCATATGCAATTTTCAAAATTTCGTTAAAATGTCCCTATAAGGAGTTCAGGGATCAGCCCTTAAAATGTTCTTTCCCATATATCTCAAGAACGGTAACGAATTTCTAAACAGTTGTTGAACATAATGTGTTGAGATTTAAATGACCTTTTATTTGATATCGAGAAAAAGATGCTGGCCCCTTAAATTAGGGGACCAAAGGGCTCTAAAGTCTTTTATCTATAGCCCTTTACTGAGGGATATGTTGTGAACGGTTATAGAAGCAAATATGTTTATCTTACAATTATGTATCCAAGCAATGTAATGATTTTATCATGTGTTACATAATAAGGGGGTTTAAGGGGCCAAAATTATAGAATTTTGATCAATATCTCAGAAAGGAAAAATATTTTGAAATGCAGTAAAGAAGAAAAGATACTTAGAATGGTGTACTAAATAATATGCAACTTTCAAAATTTCGTTAAACGGCTCCTATAAGGAGTTAAGGGATCAGCCCCTTAAACGTTCTTTCCCATATCTCTCAAAAACGGTAAAGAATGTTTAAACAGTTGTTGAACAAAATGTGTTGAGATTTAAATGACCTTTTATTTGATATTAAAAAAGGGAATGACCCCTAGAATGAGGGAACTAAAGGGCTCTAAATATTTCAACTGTAGCTCTTTACTGAGGGAAATTTAATGAAAGGCTATAGAAGCAAATATGTTTATCTTACAGTTCTGTATCCAAGTAATGTAATGATGTATTCATGTGTTATGGAATAAGGATCTTTTAGGGGTCATGAGTCCATAAACCAGCTATATCTCAAAAATGAAAATATTTTGAAATGCAGTGTAGAAGAAAAGATGCTCAAAATGATATACTTTACAAAATGCAACCTTCAAAATTTGGTTCAGCGGCTCCAATAAGGAGGTAAGGGACTGACCCCTAAAACTTTTTTTTCTCAGATATCTCAAGAACGGTGACGAATTTCTAAACACTAGTTGAACAAAGCTCTTATACCTGAAACAAAATAGTATCTGGCCCTTAGAATGTAAACCCCGTTTTTTCTATTCTAAATTATGTTTAGCTGTTGAATAGCAAAATCAAGATCGAACATGTATCTCAAATTCTAAAATCAGACGGAAGACCTCCTCGTTGCTCGCAACGAGATCGTGTCTAGTTGTTATTATAACTTATCAATATTTAACAAAAAGTGTTATACATGTATATTATATCCTAAATTTTTCTCTAACTTGGTGTTTTCTTCTTTTCAGTCATTATCTGCTACGCAACTAGATGAGATGAAAATAGATATGATTGTGATGAGTCCACCTTGTCAACCGTTTACCAGGGTGGGTAAGAAGTTAGACGCCGAAGACATCAGAACCAAGTCTTTCCTTCACCTCTTATCTCTACTGCCCAGGTAAATTTACCTGGAGTTTGGTTTATACATGTATTAGTAACAACATAAAATAAAATGTCTATCTACCTCATGACCAGTAAAAGAAAAATTTCATTTAATGCATGTAAAAGAAAGATTTTTGTGTGAAATACCCAGTAGCTGATACATGGAGTCAAATAAAATATCAAATAAAGATAAAAATACCACAATAAATTACGGTAATAGGAGCATTGCACATGTTCACAAAATTTTATCTCTATATGGAATCAACAACAAAATCCACAAAAATATAGCTTGTCTTGTTTGAACAAAATATTGATTCGATCATCTTAAATTTGAAGAATTTTTTTAATTCAGGTTGAATAACTGTCCAAAATACATTCTTGTGGAAAATGTAAAAGGATTTGAAGATTCTGAGACTTGTTTGAAGTTGCGTGAAACTTTGATGAAGTGCAACTTTACATATCAGGTATAAGCATCTCTTGAGTTTTTAATATCTGTCCCATTGATATATCTCTGCTATCTGTTTAGTCATTGTGAAGTTGTTATTCATTCCCATGTGTTTCAGGAACTTTTGTTGACACCACTCCAGTTTGGAATTCCAAACTCCAGATTAAGATATTACCTCATTGCCAAAAGAAGTCCACTGAAATTTAGCTTTGCTAACACCACAAAGGTATGTAGCTTTATCATTGTTTATTAATCATTATGTGAAAAAAAATGTTATCGTTTGAAGAATCCATGGAAAACAAGATGTTGTCTTTCATTTCTGTAGATAATGACTTCATTACCATCAATCAATTCGGAAGAAAATAGTTCCTCAACAAATGCAACAAATATAAGTCAACCCTCTACAGCATCTATTAGTGATGAATCAACTCGGACAAATGATCATTGCAAAAATTCACCACATATCTCATCATCTCATCATATGCAAAGTGGCCCTGCTAAATCTGCAACAAATAAAGAGACACAGCATGGAATGCTGGGAAAATCTATTAATAATAGTGATGCAACTGATAAGAAATCTCCAGATATCCCAGCAGCCACCTGTCCGATCTGCAGGGAGAGCTGCCTCCAGTCAGCTGGTCACAACATGAGACAGCTGAGTGAGGGAGAGGAGGAGGAGGATAAATATCCCTGTTGTTTAGTGCAGGATTTCCTGGAGGACCAGCCCCCAGAGTACTTCCAGCCCTTCATGTTGACTAGGAAAGACCTGAAAAGATTTATTGTCATGGACATTGTCTTCCCCTGCTTGCAAAAAACTACATGTTTTACCAAGAGGTATGTTTCATAAATGACATTAATTTTTATGACAATTTGAAAAAATTTAGGTGCTCAGATGGATTAAAATTGCATACAGACATTATTTCATTCTCATGTATAAGTATAAAAAGTATTACATTCTTAATTTCTGTATAGTGTATTCATCATTGACCTTTGACAGATTTATACATGTATAGATCTTCGATATTTTTAAGATATGGTCATTTTATGGAAGGAGCTGGTTCTATTTTCCAAATGTCTCACAGTATCTCTGTAAGTAGTTGCAATAATATGAATTGATACACAAAGAAGTAATTATGCGCCCCTTCGAAGAAGGGAGGGCATATTGCTTTGCTGCTGTCTGTTGGTCGGTCGGTCGGTCTGTCAGTCGGTCGGTCGGTCCACCAACAGTTTCCGTTCATTTTCTTCGCAGAGGATGAACATATTGAAATGAAATTTGGTATACAGGTTTATCATGATAATATCTAGGTGAAGTTCGATATTGGGTACAATCGAGCAATTTTCGACAGAGTTATGGCCCTTGGACTTAGAAAAATTCTAGTTTTTTGCAGTTTCCGTTCATTTTCTTCGCAGAGGATGAACATATTGAAATGAAATTTGGTATACACGTTTATCATGATAATATCTAGGTCAAGTTTGATATTGGGTACAATTGAGCAATTTTCGACAGAGTTATGGCCCTTGGACTTAGAAAAATTCTAGTTTTTTGCAGTTTCCGCTCATTTTCTTCGCAGAGGATGAACATATTGAAATGAAATTTGGTATACAGGTTTATCATGATAATATCTAGGTCAAGTTTGATATTGGGTACAATTGAGCAATTTTAAACAGAGTTATGGCCCTTGGACGTAGAAAAATTCTAGTTTTTTGCAGTTTCCGCTCATTTTCTTCGCAGAGGATGAACATATTGAAATAAAATTTGGTATACAGGTTTATCATGAAAATATCTAGGTCAAGTTCGATATTGGGTAATTGGGTACATGCGAGATAAATATGTTGACATGCAACTTATAAGTTAAATGTCAACATAACTAAGTTGCGTGTCGACATAAATATGTTGCATGTCAACATATCTATCTTGCATGTTAACATAACAAAGTTGCATGTCGACATAAATATGTTGCATGTCGACATAAAGAAGATGCATGTTAACATAAATAAGTTGAATGTTTACATCAATAGGCATAGCGTATCTAGCATCTTGGATGTCACATGTTGGCGATATTCGAGATTTTTTATAACTCTTCTTTGATTGCAATTTTATCATGATAATATCTAGGTCAAGTTCGATATTGGGTACAATTGAGCAATTTTCGACAGAGTTATGGCCCTTGGACTTAGAAAAATTCTAGTTTTTTGCAGTTTCCGCTCATTTTCTTCACAGAGGATGAACATATTGAAATGAAATTTGGTATACAGGTTTATCATGATAATATCTAGGTCAAGTTCGATATTGGGTACAATTGAGCAATTTTCGACAGAGTTATGGCCCTTGAACTTAGAAAAATTCTAGTTTTTTGCAGTTTCCGCTCATTTTCTTCGCAGAGGATGAACATATTGAAATGAAATTTGGTATACAGGTTTATCATGATAATATCTAGGTCAAGTTCGATATTAGGTGCAATTGAGCAATTTTCGACAGAGTTATGGCCCTAGGACGTAGAAAAATTCTAGTTTTTTGCAGTTTCCGCTCATTTTCTTCGCAGAGGATGAACATATTGAAATTAAATTTGGTATACAGGTTTATCATGAAAATATCTAGGTCAAGTTCGATATTGGGTACAATCGAGCAATTTTCGACAGAGTTATGGCCCTTGGACGTAGAAAAATTCCAGTTATTTGCAGTTTCCGCTCATTTTCTTTGCATAGGATGAACATATTGAAATGAAATTTGGTATACAGCTTTATCATGATAATATCTAGGTCAAGTTCAATATTGGGTACGATCGAGCAATTTTGACAGAGTTATGCCTCTTGGATATAGAAAAATTCCAGTTATTTGCAGTTTCTGCTCATTTTCTTCGCAGAGGGTGCACATTTGGATATGAAATTTGATATATAGATTTATCTAAATAATATCTAAGTCAAGTTTGATTTTGGGTATGATAGAGCAATTTTCAACAAAGTTATGGCCCTTGAACTTTGAAAAATACCAGTTATTTGCAGTTTATGTTCATTTTCTTTTTGGATGTTTCCAAGGGAGGTGGGCATAAATGTTTCACAAACATCTCTTGTTGAAAATCATGATTTATTTAGAGATTATCATGTGCAGATCTAGAACATTTTTTCCATTGGCAGGAGTGGGGTAGGGGGCTGGTCAGAGGAATATTTAAGTTTATAAGGGGGGGGGGGGGGGATCCACGGCTATCAAAATTAAAATTTAAGAAATTTTAGTTTTCAAGGGTTGGGTGCAGCCCCCCTCCCTAATTATAAACAATGTCTGGTTCATTTTGAATTATATTTCAACTAATGAAGTGATTGAATTGTAAACATCTTCCTAGCATACAATCATTTTTCCTGAAAATGATCTATGGATTGTTAACAAAGTTCCAATAATCTATGCTTGCATTGACACAGATGTACAAGTCATTAATTACAATGTGCAAGTCTAATTATGTTAGCTTGCCAGATCCTTAATATTAACCAAATCCTTAATGATTCATCTAATGGATTGCTCATTAAAATTTTGCTCTATTAATAATAAGGAAATGACTGCAGCCAGTGAATTAAAAGACAGAACTTTGGAATTGAAGAACAGAGATCAATGGTCTGATGAAGATTATCAGGTGTTGTCAAGGTTAAGACTGCGGTACTTCACTCCAAGGGAAATCGCCAACTTCCTGTGTTTTCCAGCAACCTACAGTATGTTTATTTATCCAGTACCTCAGTCCTATGCCTGTCTATCATGTTTCTATCCGTAAAAATATTGTAAATATAATGTATTTCGAAACAAAGAGAGAGCTTTTTGATTTATGTTTTCAGATTTCCCTCAAGACTTATCTAAAATTCAGCTATACAGAACACTTGGTAACAGCTTGAATGTCCGAGTTGTGTCTAAATTAATTCACCTGATGGTGAAGGAGCAAACAAGTCATGTTCAAGTTTAGCAGGACTCTGGGTGTAGTGTGAATTATCTCAAATGTTGACTAGACTTTTAACCTAATGATGACTGTTGACTGAAAAGGGCATTAATATTGTAATGTATTAAATCTCTGTACACCTATTTTTTCAATGTGTATAGAAAGGATATTTGTAAATAAAGAGAAAATATAAATAAGGATTTAGATTATCAATTCTATTGATTTAGATGCATAAATATATGTGTATTTTATTTATAAAAGTTTTATTATTTATTATAAATAAAAGAGAAAACATACATATTCATGGGAACCGCAACATATTGAAGTGAATGAAAAAGAATTGAAAGGATGTGAAGCCTCAGTCCTTCTGACTATTAAGTGACCTAGGTTTTTGTACATATTTAATTTAATTTGATGCTTTTTTGGACAATACTATTCACTTGAAATCGCAACATGGACTATTATTTGAATGTAAAATATCTCATGTTTATTTATATAAAGAAATCACTTGTTTAAAATGGCAGCATGTAAAAAATTGAAGTGAAAATAAGGAAATTAACAGTGAAATTGAAGTTACAGGTATATTAGGCATGCATACTATCAGGAAAATCCTAATCCGTGTAAAGGGGAGGGGGCACAAGGATTATGATTTTCATATTTTATTTTTAATTTTTTTTTTTATATAAATTTCTTTTGCACATACAATATATACATGTAGGCAGATTTAGCACAATTGACAAATCATTGACAAGATCAATTTCAACACTTTTAAGGGAGAGAGAAAAAGGGAAAGTCGGAAATGGAGAGTGGGGGAGAGAATGGGGGATTCGTGAGAATGACTGTATCATGTCAAATTATGATTTTCATGATTTTGGTAAGTTGGATGGGTTTTTCTTGGATGAGTCAGATTATGGTTTTAAGAATGAATAGCCGCTCTGACCAACCGATTATATGTCATCTAATTATTAAAAAAAATATTCTGGAATAAACCTATTATCTATGGTGGCATATCTCTGCCCTTTGTGTGCAAGTTATTTTTCTATCAAATATGTCGACATGCAAGATAAATATGTTGACATGCAAGATAATTATGTCAAAATGCAACATAAGTATGTTGACATGCAGGAAAATTGCAATCAGATAAGAATTATACAAAATCTCAAATATCGCCCCCCCCCCCCCCCCCGTTACATCCAAGATGCTAGATGTTACATTTTAATGTCGACATGCAACTTATTTCTGTCAACATGCAACTTATTTATGTCGACATGCAACTTATTTATGTCAATGTGCTACTTACGTATGTTGACACGCGAGATAAATATATGTTGACATGCTGCTTAGTTATGTTTACATGCGAGATAAATATGTTGACATGCAACTTATAAGTTAAATGTCAACATAACTAAGTTGCGTGTCGACATAAATATGTTGCATGTCAACATATCTATCTTGCATGTTAACATAACAAAGTTGCATGTCGACATAAATATGTTGCATGTCGACATAAAGAAGATGCATGTTAACATAAATAAGTTGAATGTTTACATCAATAGGTATAGCGTATCTAGCATCTTGGATGTCACATGTTGGCGATATCCGAGATTTTTTTTATAACTCTTCTTTGATTGCAATTTTCCTGCATGAATTTTGCTTTTCCTCTGCACTGTTTATAGATATCACAAAATAAAAGCCTTGCTTCACAGAGTCCGAACAATTGGAGTATGAAAAAAAAAACCATTAGAAAGTGTGAAGTAAGTTATATTCGTAATTTTAAATAAAAAGAATTTTAAAATTGCTATCAAATTAATTTTTTTCCTTTGATTAAATTGTGTATAAATAATTTTCCTTTGATTAAATTGTGTATAAATAATTCATTAAGCCGATTTACCTGGTATTGTGCATTGCAAACAGATGTTAAGCGTTATGAAAACAACTTAAGGTAGTCCTATACTCGGCACTAAATGGGCTCAATCATTAAAAGCTCAGCTTTAAATGATAAATATACATTCTCGCAATACATATACAAAAGAAAATATGTATGTTTAAATGCTAGTTTGTTTGTTATCACCTCTCAGACGGGTGTACCCCCTTGCATAAATTATTTGACAATTATGAAATTTGCCAGACGTCCGTTTTTCCTAAAAATAATTACCAATTTTGGGAAAACTAGAACTGAACATACAAAATAGAGTATAAATATTTATTTAAGCCATATCTCATCAATAATTTTGCGCAAATTTTTGTAAGTAAGTACGCTTTATGGACCTGATGTATCAAAATAGAATACAAAAAATGCAATGCTAGTATCGCGTTTGGTAATTTTTTTTACTATTTTATGGACTCAAACTTAAATTCATGGTGTTTATTCTATAGATTGACATCTTAGAAAAAAGATTTGGTAAAATAAATTATATGTTGACGGATTACTTTTCACGCTATAAGCTCTAAACCAAGTAGACCCTGACGAAAAAATCCGTAAAAATCACATTTTGCTACAGTTTTCTGCCTAGATCTGTCAACAATGTTGGATATCATTTAAACATTAATTAATTGACGATTGATTAAATTCGAAATAGCTTCTGTCTCTCAATTTTAACCGGTTTTAGTAAAAGAAAAAAGAAAAATTCGGGGGGGGGGTCAAAACAAAGAAGATATAAGCATATCTGAGATCCTGGTTAATCAGAAACTTCGTTTTTCATTTTACTTTAACAGAATCGAGTTTCTCAACATTAATCATTTCTATCTCTCATAGAATACATATATTACCGTTCTAATTGCTTATTATTGCCATTGTTTACAACAGCGATGTAGAGCAAAATCAATACCGGGTATCAAAAACGCTTTGTAAAAGTCGAACCAATATTGTAAAATCCGTATTATGACGTAGTGCGATACTCGGACTACTTTAATGACTTTTACTCTTTTACGAAAACGAAACTGAACTTCATTTCTTAAGGTGGTATAGGACATCTTCATATTGTGACGTACTTCCTATCGAAATATATATATAATTTAATAATTTTATTTCTTTCTCAAAATTGTTACATAAGAGGGTAGCGCTACGAGAGCAAATCTGTATCTTATAAGTTCGAATTCCGCTTGGGCTTTTATAATTCTTATTATTAAAAAAATTCATACATATTTCTTATTCAAATATACTGCAAGTATATTTTATATAAAGTTTCTAGTCCACTTATCAATATAAATACATGTATCTAAATACTTGTACTAGTGCTCCGCTTTTAAATCTTATTAATCCAAAACCTGTATAGTTGTTTTCAGTTTAGTACTTATGTGCATATGACAGCAATGTAAAAGGGTGTGCAAGGTCGATTAAAAACTACTAATTACAAAATAATCGCAGCAAAAATATTTGTTTCCCATCACTGAAAATGTTTTTAATGAGTCCATTCATACAATGGTCATTCTATTGAGTTAACTTACCATTCGAAACAAACGCTCAATTATAGAACTACGCGTACAGTAAAATTCTAAATATGTGCTTAAAAATTACGCTCCGCTTACAGTATGAAATAATGACAACTAATGATATTCTGAAGATTTTTTTTTACTTTTATTTGCAATGATATCAAACCCCTGGTCAGATTACTCTCTTGAGGTATATATATCTACCTCTACGTGTCCCCTATTCAGTCGTAACGATTGTATTTCGTACATAATAATCATTTCAATTTTGGAATGTGACCTTGGATATTGATTGTCAAAAAGTTTATTGAAAATGATGTTGCAAAAAGAATAACAATTTTTTTTATACTTTTGCCAGTTTATTGCCATAACGTACTGAATTTTTAAGGAATTCTTTTTTATTTTATACATCCATTTATCATTTCATTTGATTAAAATCAGAAGTACTTCTTCAATTTGTTTAGACATCATTTGTTTGAAGAAACTGAGAGAGAGAGAGAGAGAGAGAGAGAGAGAGAGAGAGAGAGAGAGAGAGATTTCATTTGTAATTCACTAAAAGAAGACATTGTTTTTAATCAAGTTTCCATGAATAAATAACCCTTTTATCATTCAAAATAATGCACATTGTGATAGAATCCAAAAAAGCAGTTTCTGTCAGAGTCCATGTGATACACCCGTCAATCAAATCATCCCGGTAGCTGCACCACGTGCTCCTTCCGTCATGTTTTTCAAGTCCGAAGAAAATAGAAATATGTTTGACATTCACGATAAAGCATATATATTTTCCAGTGTCTTTAATGTATAACATAATTCTTACACACTCTGTGTGTGTGAAAGTTGATTTGTATATATACTACTAATAATGTACACTCTATACTACTAGAAAACTATAGTCTGTCCCAAGTTATTGCTTCCATCACTTTTTGATGATTTTTGGGAGTTGATTTTAATCAACTCTCCTATGCAGTTACTCTGGCAAACTGAACGTGAAACAGTGTTTGGACCTAAGCACAAATCATCACCGCTGACAATTTTACTTATTTCTTGAAAATAATAGAAAAATTCGATGTTATGTGTACTGAGGCATTGTTTTTCAAGGAAACTTATCTATAAACACTTTGAAAAATAGTCAGATTTTATATAATATGAACAATTTAGATATTTTTGTAGTCTCATGTATTCCTACGCCAGAATTTAACCAAACGCTCGGCTGTCTCCGTAAATCTCCGACAAACAGAGAGGCTCTCTTGCTTGTCGGAGATAAACGGAGACAGCCGAGCGTCTGTCTTAACGAGACTACGAGACTAGAGTTCGATGTCAATAGTGTTTGGATCCATACAATTTTTAGAATTGTTTCAATTACTAATGTTTTTAAATATTACATAACATAAGTCATATGGGTTTCTTGATATTCTTGCCGGGAAAGTCTGAATATTCATATTATAAAAAAGTGCGTAATTTAAATACAGACTAGAAACTAATTGCCATGCAAGATAAGTTTATTTTAAAATAAAATTTATGATTATCGATAAAATCAACTCCCGTCAGTACTTCAGTACTTTGATTAATAAAAATACACCTAAGAGTTGAAATCGATGAAATGGAAAATATCCAAGATATCTTCATTGACAGATTATCCCCTTTCACTCATAAAAGTTTACAGGAACGAAAACAAATTTCTTACGGACATCTTTTCTCCATTCGGAAGTACTCGGGACACCTCACGCAATTTTTCAACGTTATCAATCGCGGTCTTATTAATGGCTGATGCAATGCAAAATCCCCGTAGACTTTCTATTTTTGGATGTGTATTGAAACCTGAAGTTGTAGAGGGGCGTTTCAAAACAGATAATCTGGACATTTTTCATATTAATAGTGGATGAACGTAGTTTGAGCACATAGGTATTCATTATTATCGAAATATCAAGCGAAAAGTGGTGGAAGCAAAAACTCGGGACTGAGTATACACGTGTAACACACACACAGACAC
Source organism: Magallana angulata (assembly GCF_025612915.1). Lineage (NCBI taxonomy): Eukaryota > Metazoa > Mollusca > Bivalvia > Ostreida > Ostreidae > Magallana > Magallana angulata. Next base: position 31,236,475 of record NC_069111.1, on the reverse strand, counting down.
ACACACACACACACTCTCTCTCTATCTCTCTCTCTCTCTCTCTCTCTCTGTATATGTGTGTGCAAACAATATTGTGAAACATGAACAGATCCAATTCGTTTGTAACATCTTTTCAGTCCAGTCCAATCATTCCCATTTCCATTTCTTTTTCATTCAATGATAATTTCAATTGAGGTTGCTTATCAAACTTGCTGACAGTCGAGGACCCCCTCCCCCTTTTTCCTTACCTTCTTCGAGTTCATCGTTCATGCATTTAAAATTAAAAAATGTGATCAGAAAGGTTATGAAAGCTTTAGAATTTTTTTTTGCTACCTGTACTTTAGTGAATAACCAATGGAAGCCGTAAGGTACTTGTATTTAACTGACTACACCTTGGAATAGTTTCTCAAATCAACAGAAAATTAGTTGACTATAAAAGATGCAATGTAGCATAATGCATCAAAGTATATACATGTAAGTCATATGCATGTAGGCGAAAATATATACATTTTTGTATTTAAAACTTATAATTTGAAATAGACCGCATGCAGATTTGCGGTTCGCAAGCCCGAAACTCGTGCACAGATACCGGGTATGTTTTCATACACCACAGATCAACTTCTCGCAGAAATATGCATGACGTCGCGTTTAAAATTTCGACGTCTTGCTATAAACGGAATTTAAGTCACACATATAAGTAATATACCATTAGATTTGATAAATTCAAGGCTTTTTAAAATGTTTGTGCTGTGCATATTTGAAACACGGCATAATTTGGCCAATAATGTTCCTTGTTCTTTAAAAAAAAATTAAACCGGTGAAAGTATTTTGATTTCAATGTACATTAATTTCGACAAGAGTCCCATACCACTTAATACGTTCGACCTTCCTACATGAAGGACGTTGTTAAAACGTATGATAATGTCTGCATTTTTAAATACCGGGTATACATGTATGTCATATATTTTCCTCCAAGTTCTTTTATTCCTTGATTTGTTGGATAATTTTATTTTACGTGACTAAATGTTTTATTTTTTGTTAAAGAAGACGAGTAAGAAGAATATTTTTGTTCTCCAGAGGACAAAGAATTGCCATGGACTATCGAATTTCTTTAGTTCCAATCTTGGTTACCTCACCTCAAGATTATGTAATGATCGCACGTGTTTTATCACGCTGTAGTTTTAAAGAGAATTTAAAATGCAATCCATGATGAATGTAAACCTGTTATTTTACGTCATAGAACAGGTATTCTAACCAGGTATATGACCTTTCTCCACGTAGGCCATTAACCTCACAGCCTCCAATTTTGTCATTCCACAATCCGTGTGAAGAATGTCGGCAGTCAGTTCGCTCAAAATAGCACCGTCGATCCACTGTTTTTCAAAAACAGAAGCATATTTTTCAAGTTTCAGTTTCTGCAATAAAACACCTACATCCGCAACATTCATTTTTTGCAAGTCTTTCCTCGCATCGACGGTTGCTGGTTTATTTCGTATGTTTTTACCTCTTGGGTTTATATTCCTCGCGGGTAGCACGGGGGCGTTTACGTCCTCGGGGTCGGTTTTAGCAGAAAACGAAGATTGGCTGATCAGTCTACTCGGAGAGGACATGTTATCTCTCGAAGTTTCACTAATGTCTTCATATACGTTCTTCAACTCTGAAGATGTTTCACCAGTGTCATGGTGTTTCTTAAAAAGTCCCAATAAGGATGTTTGACCTTTGACCTTATTTGTTCGAGTGACGCAAGTTCCCCTTCTTGGGGGGATGCCGGGAAGGGCGCCTCCACTTTTAGCTGAATCATCAGCAGATCTTGACCGATGCATAGATTTAGACTTGTACTGAGGCTTAGGTGGGATTTTTGGTTTTGTATCCTCAGAACAAGATGGCGCCTGTTCTCTAGTACATGAAGCTATCACTTCGTACGTGTCACAGTTCTCATCTGGGCGACGTTTTTCTGGTTTTGACCCAGTAAGCGTTTGGTACACATTTATTTCATTGAGACAATCATGTAACGTGCAATAAACTTGAGGTACTTGAACTGTGGCATCAAAATCTCCATCCTCTTTAGCGTAGAGGGCTATATCTGCATGCAAAAACGAACAATTAACACTGATTTTACCTTCTTTTTTAAAAATGTCATGATAAAATTAGATTCTGGTATGAAAGGATTACTGTGTATTTTACCTGGATTTCCAAAGTAATTATCACACTGTATCTGGTTGTTGCAAATTTCGTTTAAAGAGTGGATGTAATTGCTCCATTCCGTTTGTTCATAGCCCTCTCTTCCAACAATCAGAGACATGCGAAGGTCTGTCAGGAACAATGGAATCTGTTGAATGGCGGAGGTTACTTTATCTGCAAAGAGGTGTTATAGTCGTTAGAGAGTTGCTGCAACTGAAATTATGCACCTTATCGTTGATAAACAGTAAAATAAGATATTTTTGATTTATAAAGTAAATTTTTATAGCCTGAGGAAAATGCATTTTTTCTTCGTGATTTTTCAGAACCAGAAAATGCCAGGTATGTTCCCTTACTTATTTTGTGGTTGGTATGTGGTTGTATTTTTTGGTGTATGTTTTACCTTTTATACAGGACTGTATCTACAAAAAAGTTTAATCTAGCTCTTGTGGTTTTTGGCAAATGTATGAAAATGTCTACTTCATGATAAAAGATATAAACTCCCCCCCCCCTCCTTTGAAATAAAAAAAATGAGTCATTGGGGCATTATTTTTGCTAGAATTTCCTGTATCTGCTGAAATACAATTCTTATTTTACACTAAGCGCAACGATAGGTTTAAGTAATAAGTTTAGCACCTGCAAAAAAATACCATGCGGTTATACAGCGTCTTACATGGTCAAAATCGCTCAAATGTTCTGGAAATTTTAGTTCTTTTTTCATTGGTAATCCTATCGGTATATAGTATATCACAACTCATACACTTGCAGTTTAATATAACAAATTAATTAGATCAAACTTTATCGCCCACTCATAGCGTTACTACATAAAGAGCTCCTAACGCAAAGCTATTGCAATAATTTAAATAACATTCTATGGTCTAGTTTATTTCGTGAACTTGTACATGCATTCTACATATATCCCATTTAGCAGTATCAATGCAAATATTTACAACAAGCTTGCAAACTGCTTTCCAGTACTTTCAGTACTTCAATTCCTACCAGTTGTGTTTGAAAGTAGTATGTGCAAGATTTTTAAAATCTTTCAAATGTTCTAAACACGTAATGATTTTTTTTTAATGAAGAGAATGTGCATGAAAACTTTAAATGTCTGTGCTATAATCTTAAAATTAAGGGTCGCCATGCTTTATCGATAATGTGGATAGACAAGATCAAACATAAATGGAAAAGTTCTATAGGTGGGCGCGTTTATCTCATGTCTATAGGAATCGGGTATATACAATTTAAATGCCATGTCAAACAGACGAGACTTTGCAATGTAATTGTGCAACAAACTCAACGGCAATGTAAACTTTTAGGTTTTTTATCGGTGAATATTTAAGTCATTTAAAGAAGACCTGAAAGTCTTCAGTAAATTTGATCTCAGATTTGAATGTATAAAAAAAAATCCCTTGCTATGTATGACCACCATACCTAAAACAGTGTGATCCATCTGTATCCGGATTTTATTTCGCGATGATCTATTTTCGCTATTTTTCACTATCATTTTAACATCGTATAAATTAAATATGCAAAAGTATTGCAAGCTATATGTATACATCGTTATGATATTCTTAAATTAATGCAAAAACGGCTCGCAAAAATAGCAAGAGGCCCATGGGCTACGTCGCTAATCTGAGCAACAGTAGACCGTCTTTAGAGTATTAGAATCAAATACAAATATTAGGAAAACTTAGTAGAGTATGTATTTTTTATAACGATTTTTAAAGTTTTCTTCTGTTCTAAAGTTAGACGACATTGAGCTCCGTTTGATGATGTTTTAAAAGATTTTCTCTATTTATTCCAACGTAAAAATCCCCCTCCTCCATTGTGGCCCAACCCTACCCTCAGGTTTCATGATTTAAAGAAACTTGAAGATACATCTACAAAACTTTAATTTTTAAAAAGCCAAATGTGTTTTGAGAGGAAGCTTTTTATAGATTAGTCTCTGTATACAGTACCCTCTAATATGTATAATGACCAACCCCCTCTACTTCCGGGGATCATGATTTGAACAAATTAAACCTTAATCTACACTATCTGGTGATGATGATTGTCTGACTAACTGGATTTTGAAAAGTTTTTTGAAAATAACAACAAATTTCAATAATCCTAAATTACACGTATTTCCCCTTTAAAGAGGAGCTAACAATTTAATTGAACAAGCTTGAAAGCCCTTCACACACAAGAATGCTTTATACCAAGTTTAATTGGTTCTAAAGAAGAAGATGAAAATATTAAACATTTACGACAACGCCAGCGACAACAATGACGAAGACAAACAACGGACAAATTTTGAGAAGAAAAGCTCAATTGAGCCTTCGGCTCTGATGGGCTAAAAGGATTTACTTTACTTTCGCAAATTCAAAATACGCGAAAAAAACCAAGAATTTACGATAACTTGCTTGCAAGTCAAATTGATAAATAAAAGTACGTAGTGCCATGCTTAACTTTCGTCTATCCAAATATGGGCGCATAAAGTGGTGAGTATTGAGCAACAAACGCATGAGTTCATTGGTTCTTTTGTTTGCTTTTAGAAGCGTCCAGACTTGATTAATATGCATAATGTAATCTCAGTTGTAGCACAATAAAACTTTAAGAATAAAAGAGAATTGTAATACATATGTACTAGCAATCACACCTTCTGACAAGTTGTGACCCAGAAGAAAGGTATCCTGGTATGTGTGTGTCAGTCTCAGCACCAGCTTGTCATCACTGTTTATCAGTCTCATTGGTGTAAACGATTCCGAGTCATTTGACGTCATTTCCGGAATGAAAATAACGTCAATTGGAAGCCTTCGTTTAGATAGTACTCGACGCAAACTGTATCTTTTGTTTCCTGGAATATATTATAAACAAAATATATCTCAGTTAGATCAATTTAATACGTAGTAATACAACAATGGTTTTTCAAAGACTCTTCCCCATCAAGATACAAGTAAAGGCAAAAATGAATTAAAAAGTTTGTAATTTTGTACATGTACCTACAAACGATTTGCAGTTGTATTTCATATTACATGTATTATTTTTTATTGAATAAAGAAAATTTCAAATTTACGACAGAAGGGTTTCAATGCAAAATATTCAACCACATATTAAGTTATTAACTTTGGACATTTCTTTATTTCTACAATATCTTTATTCCCATATTATGCATAATGCTTTCGGTGACCTTTCCCTTTCATTACGCGCCTTGTGTACATTGTACATGTACAAGAATACATGATGTTTGAATGAGGGCATTTTTTTTGGTAAGAGGATGCGCATTTAATGTGCCATACAGTGAATTAGGTGAATTTCTAAACGTATGCACACTAGCTGCATATTAACTAGCTGTACAAAATTATATGTATTGTTGTGTTCAGATAAAAAACAAATTAACGTAGAAGGTATTCATATAAAGGACATGAAAACAGAAAGCAAATCCAAAAATAATTTATCTCCGATTTTATCATTACCATTATACTTGTATAACCATTATAAATCAGACCCAATTTGCGATTCAAATTTAAGTGAATTACGTCAGAGAAGGAAGTAAACTTACAAAAATAGAATTACCTTTTTTTGCCGACACAAAGCAGAATTGTGCATTGTAGTCCAATGGTATACTAAGGAGCCTGTGGGTCAGAGAGAGGGGGCCATGCAGTACGCTGGCGACCACGCGCTCCTGAGATCCTGCTCGTCGTATAAAAAGGACCTGCAAGTACACAACAAAATCTGCATGATTCAAAATCTTTTATTACAAGCTGGTAGCAAACATTAAACGTGTAAATTTAACAAAAAAGCACTTGGCTTGCATATTATCCAATTACAAAAATATGTACTTTCGATATTGGCTGATGTGTGTTCCTATCATAGAGCACAAATCGTTTCCTGAACTATCAAAGTTTAGATATATACATACAGTTTAAATGAAACAGGAAGAATTTTGTCGATTATTTGTTACAAATTTTTCTTTTATAAATTCAAATTAACACCCATAACTCAGCCGTGTGACTGAATGAGCTCAAAGGTATCAAATTTTGACGAATCTTCTGACCTTGCTCTACTTTACATTTTAAATTCCCAATTGATTTTAAAATCTTAAAAGAATAAGACTTAAATTGTATTGTCTCTAATAAACATTGTATGTTTAACATCATATCAGCTACAAAATAGACTTGTTGCTTGACATCGCTTGTCTCTTCCATTCGGAACAAAGCAAAATGTAAAACTGTCGACAAAACTGACCGTACAAACCCCCCGCATGTAGCTAGAAAAGTCGAATTTGACGAAATATATAAGTTTGCATCGAGGCAATCGATTTTTTATTATTATTTTTTTGATTTATTTTTTTTTTGCTGTCGAACATGACAGCAGGAACAATCAATCTTGATTCTGACACTAAGCATTCATAAAATAGGCTATATCTTCCGATCATTATTATCTTTATTTTTTAATTATTTCATTATAATAGAGAGTGTTTTTTAAAAAATGTTAAACTAAAAATGTTCACGAAAGCGCAGATATTAACGGCGATAACAGGTGTGCATGTAAAACCCCCGCTTTTCAATTGCAAATCTTCATTGACTCTATTTAAATGATTAAAATCTAAATAGATATGCATGGACGTTCATTTAATTGTCTCGTACGACTAACTACTTCTCCGAGATGCAAGTATAATGGTATTTTCGGAAGTTGATTTTAATCAACTCTCCTATGCAGTTACTCTGGCAAACCGAAAGTGAAACAGTGTTTGGACCAAAGCACAAATCATCGCCGCTGACAAGAATTAGTTCTTGAGAATAATTGATAAATCCGAAATTATGTGTGCTAAAGCATTGATTTTCAAAGAAACATATTTATAAATACCATGAAAATAGTTAGATTTTAAATGGTACGAACAATTTAGATATTTTTTGTAGTTGTATGTATTCTTACGCCAGAGTTCAATTTAGTCTCGTTCAACTCGACGCTCTGCTGTCTCCGTAAATCTCCGACTAGCAGAGAGTCTCTCTTGCTTGTCGGAGATTAACAGCGACAGCCGAGCGTTTGGTTGAACGAGACGAGAGTTCAATATTGCTTGGATCCATATAGAAGATGGGTGGATAAGGCGTGTAAAATGCCCATACGCGGTCGGACAGGCTACTGAAAAATTAAAGTATCAATAAATCTGATGGGTTTTTTTTTAAATCATTGAAAACAATATATATTTAACGAATTATTGATTTTTAACCTATAGATATGTTCAATACTTGGAATATGTTGACTCAAACAGGCGTGTACGTATCAAAACCTGCAAATACTGTCATTTTTTAGAACTTTAGGGCATTTTCTTTTATAGAGTGGGTCTTTGCTCCATATTTTTCTCATAGTCTAATTAAGGTCGATTGGAAAACAAACCGATTTCAATCAACAAAAACGTGGAGAGATGACCCACTATACATTAAAAATATCATTTTGTATCCCAACAATTGAACGTTTTGAAAAAATAATACAAGTACGGTAGTTCAAGACCTTAGTCACACATAATATTTAAAAAGCCCACTTTGTTGTGTCTGAAATGGCTAAGTGGTTAGAGCACCTGGCATAAGCTAACCTTATATATCTAGGGTTTTTATGTTACGGGTTCGATACCACCATAATTTCCGACAATATTTTTTCTTCTTATTTTTTGTTAAATATATTAAAAACTGACCATATTTAGAAATTTTGCTTTTGCAAAGTTTTATTATAATATATTTGAATAGATTTAATTGGGGAAACATAAATTCAAAATTGTATTTCACTACTAAACCGAATGGGCATTTGCGCCATCTTATTCCTCCATCTTCTTTCCAGAAATATTTCTATCACTGATACATAGTTTGATTGAATTTATTCTATCTTTAAATATTACTTAACATGATTCATATGGGGTTTTATCAACATTCTTGTGTCGAAAAAGTCCAACAATTCATATTATAAAAATGTGCGTAATTCAAATACAGATTAGAAACTACCTGTACTTGTCATTCAAAATAACATATCATTGATTTAAAAACAAATAACCATCGATAAAATCAACTCCCGTCAGTTCTTCGGTATTTTGATTCCTGTTAAGCTAAGAAAATTCTAATAAAATTCCGTACACTAAACCCCCCCCCCACCCCATAGCCAGGCAAGTTGTATTTTGTGTGCTTCTCAACATGAGACTTTGTTTATTTAGAATGAAATAAGGGATGTACCTGTATTAGTGATGAGTTCCACTTTACAGTTTAGAGGTTTAGAGGTTTCATGTCTTTAGTAGGAATAAGAAAACATATCTAGACATTGATTAGATATTGTAAAAGACCAGTTCTTGAAAAGTTTTTAGATCTATAACTCATATATCAGCGTAATGTGTTTCACACATCGTTATGCTTCAATCGGCTTTATGCATTGTAACGAAGCTATACCCTGCATGTATGTCTGTACCTCGGACAATTTGTTTCTAAGGTTCTTGACATTTGTTCCTTGTGTACCACTATGATGAACCTTACAACGTAAAATCATTACCTAGAATGGGTAAATACTCTTAGAGTACGACAATTTTCGATGGAATGAGACACTTTTGTTAGATGGAAGGGAAACAATAAAAACGTCTTGTGATTCATTATTAGTCAAGACTCTATTTATGTTAATCAATTGTAGAGTGTTTTTAAAAGCTTTTCCTTAAATAAAAAGTATTATTATGATGTAGCCTAAACCCGTTCACTTAACTTTTAAATTTGCACTGAAAAGAATAACAATTTGTGTTGCTAAATTTTGAATCAAAGATCTGTTATGTTTACAAAACGTATGTGCATGATTAACTGACTTACATCATGAAATTTATATAAACAATGTATACAAATCAAAAAAAGGATATTTTTACAACATTTCAAATTCTCTCATCTTTATTTGTGCAAGTATGGGATATCTAACGCCTTATACGCCCATATCCTTTTTTTTTTTTTTTTTTTTTACCAAAACAGGAATGAATGCATAGAAGAATTTTACAGAACGTAGAAATGGGTTTTGATATGATAAATTCTTTGATTGAATCTTTAAATCACACCACTGTCAGATTAGAATGTCGCGATTAAAAATACACTTGATAATTTTCGTCGTAGTTCCAGTTTCAGGCATTTTGATATTGGCAATCTATTTATAGATTATATATGTTCAAATTTTCAAAAAAATGTCTGCGATTTTTTTATGAAGAGTTCTTGTCTTAAGAGTCCAATTTTTACCAATGAGAGAGAGAGAGAGAGAGAGAGAGAGAGAGAGAGAGAGAGAGAGAGAGAGAGCGCGTAAACAAGATTGCTTTTAATACTAACCTGTCCCCTTTCGTACGTCTTGATTTGTTCCTCGCCATAGTAACCTTTAGTGATCTGTATAAGCCTCGGCAAGTAATTAGAAAACTGTTCATGAAAATCTTTGGGGGAATATTCCACACTGTTCACCACAAACACCATGCTGGTAGAACTAGACGACAGAACTTCAACACTGCAAACCGAGAACTAATACACTTCCTTGTTTTAATAATGCAAAATCATTGAGTGTTTTACGCACCTGGTCATTCTTGATTAAATAACACAGGTGTTTGTAAGTGGACTGTAATCTATTATTTATACAGTTAAAGACTGTTACTGACTGTCCATGGAAAAATGTCCGGTTGTTCCAAGTCCATGAAAGGCGAGGCGATTTTTTTTTTACGTCGAGGACCAATTGCAGAATGTTTTATTTGTGAACAGAATTTAATTAAAAAAAACACGTTTTCAGTCGCCATACTTTGCTACCGTTCAAGAAGTAAAGCAGCTCTTTAAAAACGATTAGTTGTGTATAGGAACTCATTTACTGCCTAAAAGATACACGCAGAATTCGTACAGCGCTGAAAGAATCTCGTTTATATTTTTTATCAAAAGAACAGATAGTTATAAACCGAAAATCGTGCATTTCTAAATTTTTTAAAAGATTTATTATAATGAGAGTTTATTTTTAGATATCGACTTTTTAAACTCCAGAGAATTTCTATACCTATACATCATCATCGTATACTTAGAACCATTTTAACACGACCTTGGACTTTCAGTACGATGTAACCATCCATTTCTTGCGTCACAAGTTAAATGACTCTGGTTTCAAGCGAAATACACACCGATTGCGCAGTCTTAGCTCTAGACAAACCTTGTTGATTTCAAAGAGCCATAGCTGTAATGTCAGCAATGAAATAGACAGGCCTACGTCACAAGGCAGTTTGACACAACTACCCAAAGTCCAAGCTCTTGTTAAAATGGTTCTATTTATATATTACTGCTCAGTTGATGCGGGCGAGACAAACGAAAATTTGAACCGCACCAAATGGCCGAGGTCCTAGTTTACAGATATAAATTTTGGAGGAGTGTCCCGAAATAAAAAGGCAAAAGCCAAATTTTCAGACCGCGAGACGTACACAGAATCGTGTCAAATAGATCTTGCTTTTGGCGTTACATGTATAAAGAGGATCTATTCTTATCTAAAAATTCTATTGTCAAAATATCAAAAATAACGAGAAAGAAATGAAAAACATTAATTTTATTTATTTTAAATCTGTGGTAAGCGCTACATGCATCATGTCTCAGATTTCATGTTCGTTATCATTATTTTTCGCGACGTTTTTGGCTATACGTAATCGTAACTTATAAAATTATGGGACCGATTTGTTATGATCAGTATTCGCAACTTGGCAAAGAGTCATACTAAATCTATAGTTGAACACAAATTCATTAAAGAGGTAATGAACATTTTTTGTAAAGAATATAACATTAACGTTCATGCCTTTTTCTAAAATTAATTTCAATCTATATAGCGCCATATAATTAATGCACAATGTAATATTCCAAATGACTTCTCATTCTTCCTGCATACTTTTATGGAATAAGGAAACATTCTTTTAGTATTATTTTCACTTCATAATATCCAAAGAATGATTCCGTATTACTTGTATTTATTACATATTACTTGTATTTATTCCTTATTACTATATTATTATTTACATAAATAATAATTCCTTATTTATATAATTTTCACCAATCGTTCACTTCAATATAAATTTATCTACGTTTTACGTTATTTTCATTTCGTAAATCGTAGTTGTGCAATGAATTGATGAAATGTTTTAAAATATGTTCGTAGTGTTATCACAGAAAAACACACTAGAAAATATAAATATCTAGAAATAAAATCCGCAATTACCAGTACTTGAATGATTCTAGATAACTCGAAATGTCGTCTGGAAATATTAAAAAACCGGCGCTCAATAGTTACATAAAGAAAAAAAATATAAAACAAGTCTAAGACCACCGGTTCCTTTGATCAACAAACGTAAAACCTCTATTCAAAATGATACTTTGAACAAAGTTTGTAAGAAATTGGTTCAGTTGTTCTGCAGAAAAAGTTTATGGACCCTCTGTACAGAAATGAAAACTAGTTTGTTCGTCACATAAAAGTGTGCTTTATAAGCATACAAGTATCTAAACCAGGAAAATGCCTTGAAGACAAAATTTCCTAATGAATGAAAAAAATGCCTTTTACTACCATACTTCATTTGGCAAAATGCATGTACCATAAGTTCACTAATACTTTGTCTTGGTCAGAGTACTTTTATAGGCAGTGTATAGTAAGAGGGTCCTCAAAGTACATGAACATGTACATGAAAGTCGTTAATTGAGGTCTCTAGCCCAGGCAAGCTGAAAACTATGTCAGTCATGGGTTTAATATAAATAAAACCCATCAGAAGTCCTCAAAATAATTTCCTCATTATTGATGATAATTGTCACTAATACAACAACTCTTTCCCATCTATAGTATGTAACTGGAATAAAATGACCCTGTTATTGCAACAACAAAATATTTCTAACACATTTTTATTACAATTAATTTTCGCATCCTTTACAACAAAATTCAGTGTCAATGTTCAACAACATTATTAGTAATTAAAGGGTCCATTGTGTATCATAAACATACACATTTCTATAACATCATAAATTAACATCTCTCTCTCTCTCTCTCTCTCTCTCTCTCTCTCTCTCTGCACTAGGAGTGTTTGCTCCATATATCTAAGGCTTTAGTCACAATAATGTCACCACAGTCTTCTGGTAGCTGGAAAAAATATCACAAAAATACATGAACTGCTATTCTATAAGACAAATACAAAAAGATTTTTATTTTCTAACCATAATTTTTTAATTTTACAGGAAATCCTACTAATTGATAAATAGAATGTAATACATGTATATATTAGAAAAATTATCATCCTGGTTCAAAAACCAAATAACATACCTCCATCAAATATTGAACCATTTCATCTTTACTTTTCATGCTTAACAGAGGGCGCTTAAAAGTCTGAAAAATGGCAACTGCTACAAACACAACTACACCATGGGCTCCTCCTATCACCTTATCCCAGATCCTAATGAGGAACAAAAAATAAAGTTGACATTTACATGTACATATCTTCTAAATGTGGAATCATTCAAAGTTAAAAGGGACATATATTCATAATCTAAGATGTACCAATTCAAGCAGATAAAACTTGTGGATGAATGATTTTCTTAAATGAATATTTATCTGGTATACTGTATACAGGGTTATTTTTTTCCCATGTTTTTTTTTTTCCATTCTACACTTGCCAACAGTTTTGAATTTGCTCAGACACGATTGTGTTAAAAGAGAGATAATTTGAGACATATGAATTCGTTCAGTCTTAAAATTGTCAGCCGAGGAAAATAAAATGGGGGAAAATATATTTCCCCGTGTAAGTAACTGTTCGGTATCTCAATATACATAGGAACTAATTCACAAATATTGGGACATCAATAATATAATAGTTTCACAGTACAAGTAAACATGTTCCAAAATCGTATTTGCAACAGTGACTTGTGTTTGCATTTCATCAACAAAATATACATTTCTAATCCGTACTTTGTAATGCATCTTCTAAATTTCTTAAGTATAGGTTTGAGTAAATAAGACTGCATGCAAAAATTATCTAATCAAATGTGAAAAAATATGGCATTTTGGAGAATTATTGTTAACAGCATGCAGTTCCTGACAATAAACATTTAGGATTATAACAGTTTCAAATAATAGATTGTAATGCTATACAAATGATGAGAACATACTACAGCATGTAACAAGTACACTGCAATTATGTACCTTTCTATGGAAGTCTCGGGAAGCACACCGGCAAAACAGCTCTCAAACCACAAGTGCAGGGGCAGAGAATTCCAAAGGTCATGTTTGTGGAAGAGGTCAAACAGCTTTCTATCTCCATCCTCAGACTTTAAGCATTGAGATGTTTTCTGAACCTTGTGGAGGAGATTTGTTTATTGATAAACATTCTTTCAAAACGTTTTTAATTAATGTTGAGAAGCCCCACTTTCAAAGAAGGGCTTCAATTTTAGATCTCTGTCTAATGCTGAAATTCTGCATTGTACAATCATAAACCTACAGAGTCAATGAAGTGCTTTAAAGTGCATTAATTGCTTTATACAAATTTCACATGAAAACAGCATAAAGAATTTCATTACAAATGCTTTTTTTAAATTATGTGGAAGAAGTTGATATACATGTACCGGTAAATGTTACCTAATTGGTGAATAAAATTGATGTTTAACGGGGGGGGGGGGGGGGGGGGGGGGGGGGGGGGGGGGAACTCTAGATTAAACAATAAAAAAAGGGTATAATTAATTGTAAACTTTAAGAAAGAGAACATTTAAAATTGATACTTAGGCAAATCTTATCAACTTTTAACTGCTGAAAAAATTTGAATGGATGATCAGAGACTAAATCTTAATATATGGAACCTCCATGATAAGGTCCACTCAGCCCCTTGGCACCAGAATTTGGTGCCTAAATAATATTAATATGTAGAGGTTAAGAGAGGAATATGAATAATTTATCATACAACAATATTCAAATATGTAGGAATCCTTGCAAATGGAAAACAACTCACCAGAATTTCATTACTGTCCTTGGACTTTTTAAACATTTTGTAAAATTCTACAGAGACAAGGTAAGCATCTGTCATGTCTTCACAGATATTTGCCATTGTAGCTGCTATTAAGACAAAGTCTTCAAACTCACAATCATACTGAAAAGAGAAAAAAATTTAAAAGTTCAGTTATACTACTATAAGTGCTAAGTAAAACACAATTTTACAATTTTTTTTTTATCTTTCTTGCTCTATGTTTTTCTTTTAGTCACATTCATTATTAATTTATTATTTAAGTGATTTAATTGATTGTTTTAATTAAGAACTGTTAAGTACTTGTTTAATCATGTTCAAGATCAACACAATCTGTTTTTCTTCCAAGAAATCCACTTTTTAAACTTCCTTGTTCATTTTCCAAAAATGAATTTAAAATATTTTGCTCAAAAATGATGTACTGGTACATGTACTGATAATTCTTTACACTTGCTAATAAGTAGATGTATTTGACTTTATCAACAATAAAACACAGTTAAACAAGAGGAACGCCTAGTGCCCTTGCCATTGGAATTATTTTGTGAATGTGTTGTGAATCAAGTTAGTATTGTAATTTCTACATAAAATTTGGGTTATATAGTGTATACACTCGAATATAAGGTATCTCAGATATTAGCAATAGATTTGGAAACACAGTACTTAAGATACACAATATATGTAAACAATATATACACATTATAACACTCAAACATTCACATACACACAGTTAGCAATGCAATATCCCCCATGGATCAAGTTGCATGAGGGAATGATAAAATCTTTACCTTATATTGTTCAAATTTGATCTGTCCTGATTCAAGAAGGTACATTTTGAGAAAAACATTCCCTATTGGCGAATCTTCTCTAGCATATCGCAATATCTGCACAGCATGTTTCAAGTCATTATATTTCTGTGTGCGTTGTTTCATTTGAAAATCATGAGAGTCTGGATTTGCACAAATTATATCTGAAATTAACAAAGTCAAAGAATTAGCAAACATAAAAATCTGTTTATCAATGGGGTTTAATACACTGAATTCAAAATAATTGTTTTGTTGAAAGCTGTTAGATTTTTTTTAAGATTATGCCTGTCTGGTGAGATATACAATATACTTGTGTAATGTTGTTATTTATTGCAAAACTGCTTGTCATTAAATGTTATCCTCATGGTTTCATAAAACTTGCATCAATTTTAAATATAGTAACAAGTCATTCTAAAGAAAATAAATCACCGGGAATGAAATGTAGAAAATTCCACTAGTCTGTTTTGGAAATGCAAATCCAAATGTTAAGAATAGTTTTACATTGTTTTATCATTTTCAGAAAACGTGTTGAGAAAAGTATTTAAAGTCCTTACAACTGACACTTTTGTCAAGTATTTGTACTATCCAGATTAATAAGTATTGATCATGTTTGGTTCTGACCTAATTAAACAGTTATAGTTACAGTTTTAATTTAGTTGAAGTATAATGGCTTCAACCGTTCAGAAACAACATTTATATTTAGTGAGTACACATCATGTACTGTTAATTCCTTTTATTACCCGAGTACTTAATTCTGCAATCTCGCTTTTTTGTATCACATCGCGAGAATATAAAATCGCGAACGTGGAACTTTTTTCTCTATTTCTTGTGGTTCCAAACTCTCAGAAAATAATGGCAAGATTTTAAAATTCGCGAAGGGTGACCGTGTATCTCGCAATTTTACGTGGATATTAATTCCTCGCATTTAATTACGAATCTACAGTATGTACATGTACTGGTATATCTCACCCAATATCAATTTCCATACATAGTTACGATACATTGCTGGCATCGCAAATCGCAAGCAGAACTGCTTTAGTTTTTCCACACTGATTGGTTTCTCTTTCAGTAGAATTTCCAAAGATTTCTTTTCCTCCACTCCACCAATTCCAAACTTGTCATAATAGTATGTTCTAAAGTTTCTCTCATCTGACATGATCATAGAGATGTCACAAGACTAACAACAGGATCTGGAAATTTAACATTGTAGTTAGCATGAAGGAATTTATAGTAGATAGATATCTGTAGTTGTCTCTTGTGTATTAAAGACATAAATGGTTATGCCGTATGAAAATAATACCACGTTTCAATTAAATGTGTTAATTTATAATGTAATCATTCAGTTTGCAATAATCAAAATCAAGCAGTTGACATGAAAATGATTGATTTTACATAATGATCATATCGCAAACAAATGTACAGTAACGTTATGTTGGATAACTTTGGTTGTAGTAGTAACAGTTACACTCTTTAGCTTATTGTATGCAGTATTTTTTGTTTCTATACAAAATTCATAACTCAAAACTTACTGTTCCATTCTTAAAGCTTGCAAAAACCAAGGACAGTTGATGCACATAATTAATCATATATAACCAAAACACAAAACCATAATCATATTGTATTCCTCTCAGATTTTTTTTCCCTGCCTTCTGAAGTCGGAAGTTGCAAATTGCTAACTAATGGAGAAAACCAAATTTTGCCTTTCGGAACTCCTCGACACTTGCGTAACCAAAGTTTCCTCTAGTCAAAGTCGAAGATGTACAGTCTTTCACAGCGTCTGAATTCAGCGGTCACAAGAAGAGTTGTGCGTAACTTTCCACGGCTTTTGAGTTCTGGAAACGAAGGTGAACAACCAGAGTTTATCCCGATTCCCGAGTATGCAATGCGACCAGATGAAACCATGGATGTGAGGAAAGCTAGGCTTCTCTACCAGAGTAGGAAAAGGGGCATGCTTGAAAATGGACTGTTATTAAGTACCTTTGCTGCGAAATATTTGAATGGAATGACTGAACGTCAAGTTGTGCTGTATGACAATCTTATAAATAAACCCAGTAACGATTGGGAGATTTATTATTGGGCTACAGGAAATAAACCCACACCAGAGGAATATCAGAGTGAAATTATGGACTTGTTGAAGGAACATGCAAAAAATAAAGACAAGGATTGCAGAATTACACAGCCACCTTTGTATGGATAATGAACAAACATCATCTATAGACTTGTGGTTTTTATGTAACTTGATTGTTAACGTTATGTATGTACTGTAAAATTAGATTTTTGAACGGAAGAAACAAAGCTTAATCTTTTTATATCTATTGTATTTTGTTGCCTTATGATAAAAGAGAAATAAAACCTATCATTTATTTATTTATTATGCATATGGGATTGAAATATCAGTCAATAGTGTTATATCACCATTTTGAATTTACATCGGGATCGAGTTGAATTAGAGCAGGGTAAAACTAGTATAAATTCATGCCAGGCGGATCCAGAGAAGGTAAGGGTGTTAAAAGCATTAGGTACTGGGCGCAATGGAACTAGGGTTAATTTTAAGCTCCATGGGGGTCAAGGTTTCCTGAATTTCAAATATTTGTAAAAAAAATAAAATAAAATACTACCAGCCTTATCACTAACCGTTAACCTGAAAAGAATGTGGGCGCTTAAGATGTAGATTCGGCAGGAATCTGGGCGCACAAGGAGAGTGAAAACTTTATCAATTAATTTTGAATATTTTTCGAATTATAACCGTTATTTGGTTTCTGTTGGATGTGGAATGAGTGGAAAAATATTTGAAATGCAAAAGGTTTCATTATAATATGGGTCTAAATATAGCAACACGATGTAATTAATGCAAATCCTACTCATTTACAACTTTTTAAAAATGATTTTGTTGTCTCTGGGTCTTCTCTCCACAAATTTGAAACGTGTAAAGATAACATATTTCAACATTAAAAATGTCGCTTTTTTAAAAAAGATGGAGAGATGACCCAGAGATGACTAATTATGTACTTTTTCAAATTATTTTTGAAGGATAAAAAACTAAGTCCATTGATATGACAGTGTTGTTTCAAACAGTACTTTATAGAGCATATATCATATATATTGACAAGTCTCGCATGGCTCAGTGGTTTCGTCCTGGATTAGTGAATACAGACATTCAGTGTTTTGGGTTCAAATCCAACTGGTGGTCTTTTAAAAAAAAAATTAAACTTTTTTGTTATAAATGTTTGTTATTATAACATGATGTTGAATTATAATATACCGGTATGTTTTAATTTGTTATTATTGAATTCTAGATCTGCTGTATGAACACTATTAAAACATTATTTTCTTATTACTAGTTTTTTAGGATATACACAATATAACTTCATTAAAATATGTTTGCATTAACATTTCCAACTAGTTATCGGTTTACCTCTCATTGCCATTTTTTGAAAGCTTTGTGAGTTTTTAAATAACCGGAATAGCCATGTACTTCGACTCTCAACATAATATATTTTTGTTGAAACCTGTACATAGCCTTTCGAGGTTATAGACATTTAAATCCCAATTGATTCGTGACGAGGATTCCTGCAAACTTACCATCTTGTGCGCTCACTTTCATTTATATTTCTCCTCGATAATAGCAATTGTTTATGAGAAATTGTAGAATAATTTCATTTTAAGGTGGAATAACACACCTAGAAAAAGTCACTTAAATTAACAGAATTTTTTTTATAATGAAAGATATAATGATAAATAAACTGTACAAATGTCAAATAAGCGAAAAATTTGCAGTTTGGGGATAAAAAAATGAATATCTAAGATAGTTATTTCAATAAGTAACAACAATAGCCCCTACGGGATTCGAAATCGGGATGTACAGATCACAAGTCCGACACTTTATCCACTCAGCTATGGAGTCACTTATATGTTTCAGTCCATATTCCTTTTAATAAAACGAAATGTCGTTTCGATCAGCAATCAGTCATTTTGTGGTGATGTGTTATTACACCTTAAAAATGTTTTTAAAAATTGTGTTCATGCTATGATTGTTTTGGATACAGTCCGCATTGGATATTGATGTCTTCGGTTATTATATATAAGTTATCATTATGCGCATCAAGTGACTATATTGCGCACTGACATAATTTTAATTTATGCGTACAAAAAAGTTAAAAGATTTCTTCCATTTTTTTTGTTGGTCTATTTTTATTTATCGGATAAATTCTCTCATAAAATGCAGAAAAAAGTCAAAATTCAATCGTAAGCGAACATTGTATATTAATGCAAACTTTAAGACAACGATATCAGTTTCCGTCTATCTTTATTATATTATTCAGAGTTCAGCTTTATTTTCTCGGTTGGAGTTGACTTATACATATGTTATACTTTTGTTATATCTGCATATATTTCACACAGATTAAACCAAAAGCAAGACTCCTCCGTATCAAATAAATAACCCTCACTTTTATTACGAATGTTCTTGTACCATATGTAACTGTATTGAGATAGGAGATGAATTTCATTATTTATTTCATTGTACAGATATAACAATTAAAGATAAGAGAGTTTTATACATACCTTCATACTTCTACAGACAACCAAATGTTTACAAATTTCAACAACTCTTTAATACTACTAATGCAAAATTGTTGATTAATCTGTGTAATTTCATTCTTATAATTGATCGATGAAAGAGTTAGCTCTCTAGGTTAATTGCTAATTATACTTTTTCCTTTTTTCACTTTTGTATTGTCACTCTCCAATGCATACAATATATGTATTGATTTTTCTTAACACTGTAATTTATGCAGTTCAGAGAATAAAGAAATTGTCATTGTCATTACATATTTGATTGATTAGTTGATCGATCGATTGATTGATTGAATGATTTACACGTCCATTAATTTTTGCTGCGTCTTTATACTACCTTGTGGGACAATTATTAATCTATCAGAAGATAGGTTTTTTTTCTTTTAAATATTATCGGATCTTTACTGAAACCAATATTAAATTTTAGAACTGTTCAAACGATTTCTTTTTCTTTATATATGATGTTTAGTATCTACAGGAAAGTTATTGTTAATACTAAACAAAAGACTTGTGCATAATGTTTCACAGTTCCTTTTTCTTCCATGCAAAATTACAACAGCACGTATATCACATATACATGTACATACATGTATGTAGTCGCGCGCTTGTGTGTTAAAATGAATCAACAAATCTTTTGAAAAAAAATTATTCATTATAAATATATTTAGATACACGTTTATGAACGATATTTAATCAAATCAAGATTATAATGTACATGTAGTGTATTCATTGGGATAACAATGAACGACAACTCTTGTCGCAAGTGGTATCTAGTTTTACCAAAATCCAAAATGGGAGACCTGATTGGCGCAAAATTTGACATTATGTCGTGTTAGTAGCTAACCATGTGTTTTACTTTTTTTCAAGGAAATGTCGGTACGATCTAAAGAACGTTATGTAATATAGTTTACATAATACTTGAAAATCATACCGATGCTTTATGTATAAAATGTTCTATTGGGGAATTCGCAACATAATGTGAAACTAATGGCGAACTATACTATTGGTTCTCCAACAATGCATGAAAGTATATTATACAAATAGTTTTTGGAATAATGTCTGCTGCGAGTGATGGAGACGATAATGAATCGAATACGGTATCTGAGACTGGCCCCTCTCTACAGGCAGGGAGTATAACAGATACGATTCAAACGTCGCCAAGTGGGAGTAGGGTGTTCATTCATAATGACCTAGCATCACCATCTACTTCATTAAATCAGCAGACTTTGGCTGGATTCTTCACTGGCAGCCGTCGAGGAGCTGGAAGAAGTGATGTCTCTCACCGTACTGCACCAGTACATTTAGGACCAGCCCCACCTTTACCTGTGTTCAATATCTCAGAAAACCCAGGTCCTTCAAGTATAGTGGTAATTTTTATGCTATAGTTCAAATCTCTTCTAACATCATTGGATATTTAAAGAATTTAATGTATTTGATTTACGGAAAATATTTTTATATGAGGTTTTCTTCCATAACCTTTCTTTTTTTTCTAGAATTTGGATAGAGGAGATGGAGAGATTTCTGAGAACAGAGGTGACAGGTCACCTGAAGTGATTTCCAGTGAGGGGGAAGATTCAAGGTCATCAAACCAAGACGTGGTATGGAAGGGAAAATCTGAAATAAGTTATAACAATTTTCAATTTCATAATCCAACTATAGATTTACCCAGTAATAAAATCCCATCTTCCAAAGTCAAAAGTTTCTGATCTGCTCCTCCCCTAGCAAGTGTCAGAAATCCTTGGCTTAGGAAGATAATAAAATACAATATGAATTTTTGTAATTTTCAGGAAATTGTTTCTGACCCTGAAGAAGAAAACTCCAACCCACCAATAGCTGCTCCTCTGGTAGTGGAAAATGCAGAGGTTCCTGGGCAAGAAGCTATACCTCAATTACCTGTGACTGATGTTCAGAATACCGGTAGTGCTCAAGCAACCTCCCCGGGTCCGCAGCTTGAAACACCTGCAGCCTCCAATGTACAGCTAATTCAGGCTTCAACCAGTTCCCCTTCAGACTTCAGAACTCCAAAGCGTCGACGAGTGATGTCTACTCCAGACAAGCCTAAAGGAGCGAGTGATCATCAAGAAAATGATGATGAAGACGGAAATGTAAGATAATCCAATTAGTTTTTGATAAATTTTTTTTTAGAAGGGAACTATATGAAAAAAAATTCTTAAGGCTTTACATGTGCTTTTTATAACATGACTTTTAAATGTAGGTTTAACTGATTAATCATTTTGCTAATAAGAGATACATTTCCTGACAAATTTACTGAGTATAAATTTGAATATTTGTAGAGCTGCCCAATTTGTTTTGAGGAATGGTCCACCTCTGGATCTCACAGACTAGCTTCTTTAAGATGTGGTCATTTATTTGGACAAAGGTTAGCATGTTTTTCATAGCTGGGAAAAATCAAATAATTTATGAATTACATGTGATACATAGATACATCAATTATTGTAGCTTTATATTATATTACAAAAGGTATCCTGCACATCAAAAACTTGGTATCAGTTTATATAGTACATGTATTCAACATGAAATTTTATTTTCAGTTGCATTGAAAAATGGTTGAAGGGTCAGGGTGGTAAATGTCCCCAGTGTAACTGTAAAGCCAAGAGACAAGACATCAGGGTTCTTTATGCCAAATCATTGAAAGTGAGCCATGCATTTTAGTTTATATTTTAATGGTTTTTGATGGAATAAAAAGAATCTGGGATGTGTGAGATCGGTATCAAATTGAATATTATATATATATAAAATAGTGAAATTTTTTTAAAAAAAAAACTCAATGACAAATATGCAGTTACTTCATAATCATAATTTCTCCTATTTTTGAATCAAAGAGTTTAACAATTAAACTTACACATGTTTTAACAAGGCTGTCGACACTACGGAGCGAGACAGGGCATTACAAGAGTTGGAGAAAGAGAGAGAAGTTCGTAGAAAGGTGGAAATGGAAGCTGCACAGTGTCGTCTACAGTACCAGCTAGCCATAGAGGAGTGTAACAGACTGAAGACAGAGCTAGACAAAGTCAAACGCCAGCTACAAACTAGCAGGTAATTACCGGGTAGTTGGAAAATGAATATTGTGCAATAAGATTCAAAGATAATACCAGTCATTATCATTGAAAGTGTTTAAATGCTATTTTTTGGACATTTTCAAATAAATCTCTCACTGGTATTTTATTTGAAGCAAAAAATACTTTTTTGTGATTCTGTTATGTCATCAAAGTATAAAGTTAACCTAAGCTGAAATGATTCGTTAGCTTTTTAGGGTAAGAGGGTTTTGACTTCGATTGCAAGAGTTGTATGACCCTAAATTAACATTTCCTCTTAATGATGAGGAATTAAATGCTAATTTTATTGTATTTATAGCCTGATTTAGAATTTAATGTGACGTATGCATTTATTATTACTATACAAATTAAACTTGGTAGATCTGATGCTAGCTCTGGTTCAGCGGCATCCCAATCGCAAGTCCGAGATGTTAATGGTCACTTTGTGTTGGACAAAACTATCAAGATCTGGGAGGTAAGACTTTCAAGAAAGTAAAAAACCAATATATTTCTTTCACTTTTAATATAAGGAAATCTTTATTTTATATAAATGATTACAACTGTTACAATAGTTATTATTACTGGTAACAACATTATTTCCATCTGTTGCTGATGGTTTATATAAGCAGCCATTCTCCTTAAAGTAAGAAGAGCAACAGTTATTATGAACCATGTTTTTGTATGATGTGTAAGGCTTTATGATATGGTCTCTGCAGGCTGGAAACTGTAGGGTGATGTCCTACTCCCCCTCCCTGGCCACTCTGGTTGTCTCCCAACCCTCATCAAGTCCTCTGTTTCCAGGATTTGGTTTCAAAAAGGCAAGTTTTTAATATAAGGATTGTGGGTCAAAATTAACAGTGTTTATATAAGGAATAAGGAATCATTCTTTGAGTATGATGAGGTGATAATTTTGGTCGGGGCATGATCAAATCCAATAAAGCCCGAAGGGCTTTATGATAGATTTGATCATGCCCGGAACGAAATTATCACCTCATCATATTCAAACAATGATTCCTAATTACTTATATTTATATAATTTTAGGCCATCGTACGATTAAATCTTTCAATATAAATAAGCAAACCCCGCCGGCGCCTCAATTTGGCGTCATTTGTATTATTGGTTGTATAGTACAAAATTGATATGTAGTGTTATCACAGACAAAGACACTGGATAATGTAAATATATCTTTATAACACATTACTTAGTTTTTTGTTTATTTTTTTTTATGATATAATACCACTCTTTTACTATTTATTTCTTTATATTGCTATCTTTAAAGAGTTATAAATAATCACATGTCTTATGCCTGCAAACAAGTTGTGGAGTGTTCATTTCCACTAGGAAATCTAAAATCTGTCGTTATATCTTTATCCACGACATGTTCATTTTATTTTGAGCAGATTAGTTGCATGGATTTCAAAACCTCTCAGTACTTAACTGTTCACAGTAAAGCTATCCGCGACTGCTGCTTCCACCCGTTTGTGGATGACGGAATACTCCTGAGCTGTGGATTGGATAAAACAGCCAAGATGACAAGTGTCATCAGCAATACTGTTGTACAGACGTAAGATTATTAATTATAAAAAGTTATATCCACATCTTTCATTAATGGAATTGATTGTACTTCTAAATATTGTATTGATACTTTTAGAATTTCATTTAATTTAGAAGGTCATTGATTGATTTCTGTGTATGATGATCTCTGGTCCTCAACAATGTTTGATAACTCTTAATTATCTGGAATTTTTTTACTCGTACCTTTAATCTGCCTTTTATATAGACAAATTTAATTAGCCTTGAATTATTAATATTACGCAAAGCCTTTATTTATTAATTCCATTATATTAATTGTGGCCAGAATTGCAATAACTTCTTACAATGCATCGATGCCATCAAAAAATTTCTTTTTATTTTATTTCATCGATAAAGTTTGAAGGATGAATAACATTTTTATAATGAAACAAACACTTTTAGGCTGAGGATCGGAGAACCTTAATTTGGTGTTTGAGAAGAAATCTTGTAATACACTTTTTACAGATATAATCTCTCCAATCCTGTCTGGAGCTGCGTGTGGAACACAGATGACAGGAATTTTTTCTATGCTGGACAAGCCAACGGGAATGTAATGGAGTTCGACATTCGGAACACCTCTGAGCATGTCCAGGAATTGAATACTGAGGGTATACGGTCACCTGTGGTATCATTACAGTACATTCCAAAAGACATTCAAGCAGGCTTTAGGTAATACATGTACCTAGCTCTTTGATCTACATGTATATGCTAAAAACTACTACTTGGATTGGATTTTTCATATTAAAACCCCTAACATCTTTATTGATTTTGTTTGATCTTTAACAACCTTTTTGCTCTTCTGTTTTAAAAGCCCTTTTTAAAGAAATGAAAATTAAACTGAAGAGAGAGATTATACTATGATTTATATATGATATGATTGGCTATTTTGAAGTTTAGAAATGGGCTTTCTAAGTATTTGAGACATATTTTTGTGTGTTTTTAGGCCAGGGGGATTAGTTGTGGGCCAGTTGAATAAAATCAGTTTCTATGAGAAGAAACAAGATAACCAGTACAGACTGCACATGCTGCCACTAGAAGGTAAAGATGGATGAAAATACTTAGGATTTGGCATTTTTATGTAGTCTTTCTAAAAGTCCGTCTTATAAGTTTACATATGTTATCCTCTGTGCCAGGCAGTACTGATACACAAGTAAATTTATTGTTGATGAAATCTGGATTTTAATCATTGATGATACTATTCATTTCACATTTACAGCTTACTCCACTTACATTGAAATCGCTTATTTTGAAATTCGGCTATTTTGAAATAGAAATAAATCCCCAGTTTTTGCCTCTCATTTTCTTTGCATTGATATAACGGATATAATGAAATCGGCTATTTTGAAATATCACTTATATTGAAGCCACTGATCGGTCCCCATAGGTGATAATTAGTTGTTTTTATAACAGTTATATTGAAGTACTCCCTGGCAGGGTGTGTTCCCGTTTTGCACACATTTGATAATTGGGTATAGAACAATAGGTGTGAATTGTGTTGTGATAGCAATTATAGTCTGCTTTCGATCAAAGATTTTACCTGGATTTTTACCTGTGTTTTATCAGTGCCTTAACGATAAAACAAGAAGAATACAGATATTTTGTTGTGTTTTAGGTCTAATAACTAATAACTATCATTATTTTTTTTTGTTTGATAAAATAAAGATAATGATATATTTAAAAAGTCTGATAAAAAAATAATGATTAGATTAGATGAATTGACTTTTACATTTTTGTCCATTTACCTTAAATATAAAAACCAAATGAATTAGGAAAAATTACTGGTCTAAAGCCAATTGGAAGCTGATTCAATGGATAATTATATGATGAAGGGGAAAACTACATAGACAGTCATATGGGGTACTCCGTGTCTCTTTTTACAATTGAGTTGCAAATTATGTAAAACGCATGTTTATGATTGATTGTTTGGTATCAACAGAAAGAATATTATGAAAGAAAACAGATCTTTATCACAAAATATTTCAATGTTTGAAGTAGCGACCTTGACAGTAGTTCTTATGACATCACCGCTTTAGTATATGGAGGGTCACTTTCTAGTTTTTCAAATCAGAGGTTAAATTCATAAAAAATCAGACAAAAATAATATTTTAATATTGATGCGATATACCTCAAACTGAAAAAGGTTGAAAATGCATGAATTAGGAATACATTTGATAGGTTTTGTTAAATAATCTATACAGTTTTTGAAGCATGCATATAAAATTGCACATTTATCATCATACAGTTTGTCTATTTTCTTCGATTGTTCAAGATATAACAACATAAATGAAAAATATTTAGCAGCGTTTTCACTAGACATATTTCTTCCATTTATGTCAGCAAAAGCAATAATTAAATATTAACATATGATATTTTCTCTTCAAACTTTTAGCATGTACATGTACTTCCTATCGGCAGTAAGTTAAACAAAGGCGCCACATATTCAACACTTTTGCAAATAATCTTTCTTGTTAAAAAAAAAATAATGAAATTGTTCATGACCAAATTGATGTTTGAAATCAAATCCATGAATATGGATGTCAATTATTATGTAAATGTGCTTTTATGCAAGTTATATTGTAACATAAAATACATGTAAATTTCAATTGTGAATAGATATGTTTTATTTATTTTATTGTCAATTGCCCTCGCAGGAATTGAGATATAGACTATAGCAATTAAGCAATTATCTCACCTGGTCAAATTCCCGTTTCGCACACATTTCTTCGATACCTAATTTTCAATTGTGTGCAAAACGGGAACAAACCCCTGGCAGCTGTCGTCACGATTGGTGACAGTAATTATGCCAGACTGACCTGTTGATAAACAAAGGTGTGAATTGATAAGTTCTCATCATGTGTGTTTTTATACTTCTTTTAAAAAGTAAACTATTCACCGTTGAATTTTTTGTTTTTACATATACGGATGTATTGAGGCTAGACGCAAAATGGAAACCCCACGGAGAAGAAAAACCTTATCTTCGGACACTAAATACGAACTAGTTATGGCTATTGATAAAAGGACAAAGCCTAAATTCGAAATAGCTAAGGGTGTTGAGATTATCGCGAGTACACTTACGATGATATACAAGCAGCGTTTAGCAGTACTGATTTGAATCGTTTGAGTCTGGTGATTTTTCTCTAAAACGTAAAAGAATGCGATCGGAGATTATGATGATGTTTAAGATAGTGAACAAAATGAAACTTACAAAACTTACGGATATAATTTTAATCAAACTTTCAAGGACTAATATTCCATGTAATCTGTTCACTGTATAATAGATACATGATGACCAAATAATGTGTTCGGGTTTGGTTTTCTATGCTTACATCAGGATTGAACTTTCAAAAATGGCGGCTTCACGTCAGTCAATTTCGCTTATATTGAAATACGGATATATTGAAATAATTTGCATGGTCCCCTGAATTTCAATATATACGGAGTAGGCTGTACATGTTACTTGTATATATTACAAGAGTACAATATACTTATATTCAATGATCATTACCTCATGCTGTTGATCTTTAGGTAACTTGACCAGTTTGTGCTTTGAGAGCCACACCAGACACCTGTTAGCTAGCTTCAGACCTACTTCTAAACATCCCACCAGTAGACATCAGGTAAAACTAGTCAGTGATTATATAGGTCAGTTATTAAGTTATAATATATAATCAGATTTATTTTGCTGTCATTTTCTAGAAGGTAAATTGAATTCAGTCGTTAAATGGGTGGGATTTGAAAATTTATGCAGACTTGATTATTTTGTTGTTTAATTTCTAACATCAATTGTTTAAAAGATATTTTGAAGAATGTATATGTTACTTTGAGACTCTACTTTTCAAATCATTAATGACATCAACAAGTCATTAATGACATTTTTAATTATTTCACTTGCATGTATTCAACAATACTATAGATTAAATTATAAAATGACAGTTTATATATTGGACTGGATGGTTGTTTTGCTGTTAATGACCTTGACCTTTTTGAAGCTGTGTGAGATGACCTGTGTGAACCTGAGTGTTGACCCCGCTGTCATTGACAACGGCTGTAGCTGTCACGTGGTCCACACGTTTCACGGCAGTCAGACACAGACAGTGCTGACCAGAGCTCTTCTGATGACTCATCCAGCAGAGGACAGTAGGATGCTTGTGTGTGCCGGGGAGGAAACTTCATCAGGGGTTAGTTGGTTTTAGTGTTAGTTAATAGAGTATAACACCCCAAAATATATATCTAATAATAGTTAAAATAAGTATTGGTCCATAGGTTACAGTACTGTGTATCTTTACAAAATAAGTCAGATTATAGTTAGAATGAGAATAAATTCATAGGGTACGACTCTTCAAAATATATGTCAGATTAGAAATAATCTGAAGTTTTTGAACATAGTATATACATGTATACCGGTAGATGGTACTCAGATAGTATAACTCTTAAAAATTAATCAGATTATGGATTCAATAAAGATGACATTTTGAACCCGTTTCCAATTTTTAATTTATTGTCCTTCAAAATTTGAGAAAATTTTCAATTTCTTTTGCTGTCATGTTCTAGAGGGTAACTATGTTTTATCAAACTTTAAGATATTCTTTGATATTTCCTGATGACCAATTTCAGGTCCACATCTGGGACACATCGTCCAGTCAGCTAGTCCAGCGCCTGCCTGCAGGAGGGGTGGTGGTGGACACTTGTACCCTGAGGCTCAACCAACAAACCTACCTCGCTGCCCTCACCGAGAAAAACCTCAAAGTCTACCGCTGGTGCTGAGAAATATCTGGTACTTTAATATTGTGGCTACTGAAAAAACCTGAAATTCCACCACTGGTGCCGAGTAATATCTACCACCTGTGATTATGGAGAAAAACCTCAGAATCTACCGTTGATGCTGAAGAATATCTGGTACTCCAATCTTATGATTACCAGTTGTGTCATGGAATATCTGGTACTCCAATCTTATGATTACCAGTTGTGTCATGGAATATCTGTTACTTCAATCTTATGATTACCAGTTGTGTCATGGAATATCTGGTACTTCAATCTTGTGATTACCAGTTGTGTTAAGGAATATCTGGTACTCCAATCTTATGATTAATGCTGGTGTTGAGGAATATCTGGTACACTTTTTGCTACTGAAAAAACCTCAAATTCCACCACTGGTGCTATGCTACTGTAACATCTTTGCTGTGTTCAGACAGGGCTAGCCGGATCTAGAGCTTCTTTCTTGCTGTTCGGGAGTACATGTATAAACTGTGATATTGACAGCGTAGTTTGACATGATAATGGTCCCGTTGTGTTCATAACAGTCAAGGTCTTTCAGGAAAACTGTTGTTGACAGTGCAATGTGTTGCAAGGTGCGTGTGCAGTTGATATATTTTATTTTGATATTGAAATTGACGATGAACGCATCTGTATGTATACTGGTAAATGAATATGGTTTTGTACATTATGTGTTTGAATTTTTTTTTAAAACAAAATTTCATGCTTATAAAGATATGAGTGTACTTATAGTGGAAATATTTCATTTGGTTTGAAATCAGATTCCTGATCTGCTTAATTTGATTGCTACACACTTTATTGCAATCAACAAAAGCGGAGTGTGTACATGTAGCATTCTGTAATAGCAAATCAAGATCGTATTTTTATCAGATTGTTTTACTGGGGATCACCAAGCCCCAAGTTAACCTATTTTATAATATATTTTGTAGGTAAGAAAGTATGGGCTTAAAATGCTTTGAGCTCATCGTGTGCCAGAACCGTTTATTTAGTTTTCATCGTTATACACAAAACATCAATTTTGAGATTTGATGAAACAAAATACTTCAGTTATCAATGGAAACAAAGTGCATTAAGAGATATGTATATAATGGTATCACAGTCCATGTTTTATTTATAAAGAACTGCAAGTCAAGATGATAATATGTACATATGGTGTATATACAAGAGTAGCCGCCCTTTCCCGTGAATTTTATTGCACATAATTCTGTCAGCAATTATTAGCAAGTGGTAACATTCCAACAAGCTATTTGCCTGTAAATTAAAAAAAAATTGTTGCAGCATTAAACAACATGAAGATGTCAACTTCAATTTTAAAGGTATACCATTTTATAATTTTTCACGTTGAAGTAATTTTTTAGATACTCACCAAATCCGCCAAACTTGATGTTGAGGTAGTTGGGCATCATGTGATCGTCCTCGTCTCTCTTGTGGTGAGTCCTGGAGGTCAGGAAGTCAGAGACTACCTCCTCAACCGTTTTGATGGAAAGTTTCTGTAAAAATAAAGTTAAAAGAAGGACTAAATTCATGGTCATTTTCATCAGAGCGAACTTACAATATTACATAAGACAATCTTAGAGGTGGGGTACGAATATTCCAGCAAAACCTTTGTTTTCTAAAAAGATGCCAGTACTCCTGAATTTTATTATTCTTCAGTATATTAATTAGAAATTTCCGGGCCGACCCATGGTATCATAAAGCCCCCTCCCTTTATATAATATTCCACCTGTATTCAAGTACTTACTCCAGTGCCGTTTGATTTGTCAATGACCATCCTCATGATTCCACCCAGAATTTGGCCCTCATTCTCCTTGATCAGCTGTAAGGCCTCTTCGTAAAACCTGCACAAACAGTATGTCACGGATATCTATTCTTACAAGGTGCCTCAATAATGTGATGAAATTAAAATTTCGAAGCATTGCCGTTTGATGGACTTACTTAGGGCTGTTCTTCCAGTCGACGTTCTTTTCCAGTTCTGTCAACAGTTTCTTTTCTAGCGTGGATTTAACGGTGTTCTCCACTGAAACAAGAGATTCACATGCAATTCATAAACTTCCTCACGGCGGGGATTTGTTCTCCCTAAGCCATATGTACCTGTATGTTATATACATGTGTACAGTATGTGAGCATAATTTTTTATTCGTACACTTTTTAAACAGTAATATATTTACTACTTTTGTATTTTTTTAATGTTTTTAAAAGTTGTCTGGTTTTTTGGTTTTTATTGGGGGGTTTTTTCAGAAAAATTGCCAAAAGACGCTAACCAATCAATGCATATACATTGACCCTGAAATTACCCCGCTATGAAGTTAACATGAACCAATGGTTTGTATGCGATGCTTACACATGGATAAAAATGAAGCTTTTTTGCCAGGGATGGCCGTTGATTGGACTTGTAGAGCTGTCGTCACAAGACCGATGATAAGGAAAGTGGTTTGCATGTTGTATCTGCACGAAATAGCAGTATGATAGTATTAATATCAGAAAACAAAATTTTGTAATGTTTTGTAATATATAACAATTTTCTAAATTTTACTCTGTTTAGAACGGAATCCTTACATGCATGTAATTTTTTGAATGTATTAATGTATGAAACATAAAATTAGGGATGGTGCACTGTATAAGTTCTTATCTTTAGTGTCGTTTTTCTCTTGACAGAACGTACATGGAGCGAACAGCAAAATGGAAAATGACTTTCTGATAAACCAGCTATGATTTAAATGGTATGAAAAAAACATGATTTCATGATTGGCGATCCTTTTTTCTGCTTTATTTTGATTAGTTCGTGTAATTACGAGCATAATTGTCCTTTGTTCCCACAAAATCGTCACATATGAATAAATACTATATTTGCGCCATGAGTACACCATGTATGTCCACATGATGACACAATTTCAAGATATGACGTAAAATATTTCGTCTCAGCATGTGACTTTTTACTTATTGAAAGTACGATAATTACGAAATGATTATATAGCGCTAAAATTATAAGAATATGAATGAATTTGTTTATAATGACAAAAAAGATTTGTCTTGTATGTGAGTTCAGTTATTTCACAGGATATGAAAATGATGAATAAATTGCGAGATGAACAAAGAAATTTTTTTTCCTCCCCCCCCCCCCCGTATTATATCACTTCAAAAACTATGCCTTATAATGATCTGACCTCCTCGTGCATTTGTTTAATAAAAATTGTATTTTTGATATGTAGCTACATTTTACTGGATTCAAAACTACACCGACGTGTGTCAGTAAGACAAATGCATTAAAAAAAAAGTGTTATATAATTTAAGCTGTACATATTATCAAAAATCTTAAAAATGTATTGAGGGATGGTGTGTAATATTGGACAGAAAAGGAAAATATTGCATTTATTACCAGGTAACCTTTCAGGTAAGTAAGTTACCTGGTTATATCAAAGTGTTAAAATGTGTGTTATCTCGGTCAATATCAAATACATGTAACACATGTAGCTGACTTTTTGATCAAACCCTCAACTAAAATGTGTCATATAATATGTAAAACTATATGAAATATACACACATAATAATATACATATACTAAAACTATGTGAAATAGACACATCAATATAAAGACACATAATGATTACAATTATAATGTAGACATGAAATTCTGACTACGGACTTTTATGCCCCGAGATCAAAATTGATAATTTATATATTTGTATACATTTTATTTGGTAACGTTGTCAAAAGTTACCTTTGAATGGTGGACTGGTGTTTAATCCTGTAATGTAAACCTTGTATGTCACTATAAATTCCCTTCTGACAGAGAAACTTTCGCCAATATTCTATATAAAGACAATTGATAACCCCCGATGACGCACATTCTGATACGATTACGATACCAGACTTCTGTTTGGGTTATGAAATTAGAAATGTACTCACTCACTCACTCTAAAATAAGATATTAAACAAGTTATTATTTTTATAAAGCCGAAAGCAGTTGCCAGATATGTAATAGGTTTTAATGGTTTTACCTGAGAACAAAACCTCGTTTTAAAAATTAATTAATTAAATTAACCGGTATTTTTTCTTTTGAACAATTTATCGTCCGATGCAGGACACCGAAATCCTTCAGAGATAGTATTTTAAGTTCTCTCAATGAGACAACGAATTAACCTGTTTATATATCAAGGGCTGGTTGTTCAAAAGGTGGATAAGTATCGTGAGCTAAAATTAAAAAGGATTGAATTTTTGCATTTACGAGTATAGAAGAATGCAAACTGATGCACCGATATTACACATGTTGTAAATAACACAAATAACGTATCTACATGTAGATATGTAGAAGAACTTACACATGTATATCATTATAGTAAGGGAGAATAAGTATATAAAATGTATTTCATTTCTATAGTTGTTCCTCGCAAGGTCTTCAGATCGCTTCACGCCGGCGTATTTTTATATATGGATTTATATATATGTTGTACATTTACAAGTACATGTACAGCTGCCGTTGACTTATCGTAGGATGAACTACTGACCCGCGTTGGTGAGAAATAACGGGGCTATGACGTCATTCATATACATGTGACCCAGAAAGCCCATTGAATGATCACCAGTTAAAATAATATCCTAACGGTGAATTACGTACATTATTCAATATCTACATACACTTGAATTTATTTTTTCCCATCAATGGTATCACGAACACTTTACGTGTACTCTTTGTG
The DNA here is from genome assembly GCF_025612915.1 of Magallana angulata. Lineage (NCBI taxonomy): Eukaryota > Metazoa > Mollusca > Bivalvia > Ostreida > Ostreidae > Magallana > Magallana angulata. Next base: position 31,202,858 of record NC_069111.1, on the reverse strand, counting down.
TAATACATGTAAGAAACTATATATAATTAAATAAACGGCAATTTTTTATCAGGCAAATAGCCATGCATTGGCTGATTTAGAGGGGGCCGGGGTCCTGCGTGACCGTCCCCATCCTTTTGTGATCAAAATTTATTTTTTAAAAAATAGTAGATCTACAGAACAGGAATGTCAATCAGTTTTTGCTATTATGCAGTGGCGTCAGAAGCAAATTGAAAGGGGGGGGGGCTAGACTAATCATCAGAAATCTTAGTTAAAAACAGGGGGGGGGGGGGGGTAGTATTCCTGTAACTGAAATTTTCAACATCACTCTTAATTAATATTTCCTTACTTTCATTTCAATTCCTTACATTCTACCGAAAATGTGGGGGCAGGGGGCGGTAGCTCCCTGATACTTCAATTTTTTTAAATATGTCAATTCAAGAAAAATTATGTTTGCTGCGAGAAAAAGTGGGGGGGGGGGGGGCTTAGCTTTATTCAATTAGGACTGGACAGATTTCGACAGTTCCTTGAGTCATTTTATTGAATCCTGGAGTAAAAAAGGTCGATCGTGGATTTATTTGTTGACGATGAAAAATCCGGAGAAAATTAGTGCGTATTTTTGCATTTACAAAGCAGTCGACATTTCCTAGTGTAGTTCCTTCATGTAAACATTTGTTACTTCAGCGGAAGGATATTGTGACGGGATTTAAAAGAGACAACCTTTATCATGTTAGGCTACTTAAGCTTGGCATTACTTGCTGTTACATTTAATTTTGTCCATACGTCTTCATTGCCGAGTATCCGAGGTAAATTGCTGAGAAACGTGAGCATATTGAAAGTGAAAGTAGAGTTATTTATCTGTTGATTCGTTGTCCGAGTGTGACTTAAAAAAATATGTTAATATACAGCGTTATCTCAGCGAGATTTGTGACTGATATTTCTGAAAATTTTGATGTCTCTTCCGAAGAAGAGACGTCAGTCAAAAATTTTCAGTCTCGACGAATCTCGCAGAGATTAAAGACATATACTGGCACGCTAGTATATAGGCCTATATATAGTAGAATTTTTCAACAGCTTTTTAACTCGGTCTTATCTACAACCCTTCCGAGAGTTGCACTCAAATAATATATAAATAGTGCCTGTTTGGGAGGGTAACAGTTGAAATTGACACCCCGAGAAAACCATTGTCAACCGACGCGAAGCGGAGGTTGACAATGGTTTTCGAGGGGTGTCAATTTCAACTGTTATCCTCCCAAATAGGCACTATTTATTTTGTTATACTGAATGTCTTTTTTAAAATTTTTAAGAAAATTTTACTGCTTTTATATAGGAATAGCGTGAATTCTACAGCGAACCGTACGCGCATAATTTTCGCGCATGTAATATTTTTTAATGTTACCCGTTGCCAAGTGCGTTGCTAACGCTGAGGGTAATAGTAAATATTATTAACTGCGTCTTAACCAATCAGATTTCAGTATTTAACATGAAAGTATAACAATACATTTTAGCTCCCGAAAAACGGCAGTTGAAGTGTTTACTACCATTCTTTAAAACGACAATTTATTTACAAAATAGGTAGCTGCAGAACTGTAGCTCTCCGGGAAAAAAAATATTGACAGACCGGAGAGCTACAGATATCGCCTCTTTATTTGCCTCAGACTTTCATCGAAACACGCTACCGACCAAGTATTTTGAATTTACATCGAGATCGAGAGTCGCCATTTTTACATGTAACAAAGTGCACCACATGAATTTACGGGACTGATGATGGTGTTTAAAAGACTATCCGAGGCAAGTGAACAGACGATATCAGTAGTAAATTGCATGAAGAATTTAATGGTACTAATTGTTTTCACAGAATTTGCGTATAAATAAGGTAAATCAGTCGAAAACTAGCGCACGTTTTTCTGCGCAATAAATATACAATTTTATCAATGAGTGACCCTGTAGCTCTCTGGTCTGTCAATATTTTTTTTCCCGGAGAGCTACAGTTCTGCAGCTACAAAATAGGATAAATATGGGATTGTGGCAGGCCTGCCTTTATTTTTTTCCCTATTCGCATTATTGCGTGCATCGTCGCAAACCATGGCCAATTTGCAACGTTGCGGTCCTCACCCTTCTGGGGTGGACTGCGGGTCATGGCTTGAGACATTATGCATCTTTGGAATCAGATGGGCAGGGCCATAGAAAACAGTGAAGGAGAGAAATCGGTGAAATTGAATTAACAGTCAAGTCTAAAGTACTGATGAAGAAAACACATGCTGAGGGACTTTTATAATATTATAAGGGGCCTATTTATTGAGTCGGTCTGTATTCCATATTTTTGTTAAAGTATTGAAGTGGTGTCCAACAATACATTAACACTATTCATTTGAAAGACCTCAACTGTTGTGTCTCAAATGGCTAAGTGGTTTGTAAACTGCACTTTATAATGTAAGGGTTCTAAGCCACCGTGACATATTTTGTTTTTTCTTTGTGTTTGTTTAAACAACAAAAATGTTTAAGTACTCTACGCTTGTGCATGGAACAGGGTTGCAAAGGATAGTGCATTATACTAAAGTTTAAAATTTTAACTATAGGAACACTAGAATCATGCAGAAACGAAATACTAATAGGTTAATTCATTTGTGTTTAACTCTGTCCAAGATAGTTATGCAGCACATTTTCTTGAATTATTCAATAACTATAAATACCCTATAATTCAAACGATGTTAATCAATACTACGAAAAAACCTGAAGACGTCTCCCTTAATTGAGACACCCCTCTAGCTTGTCAGATTTCTCAACACACGGCCTACGGGAATTTTAAATCACAAGAGACATGAAAGTACCCAGATGGTAACGTTAAAAATTATGCGAGATGTTTCGAGTGACTTCCGAATGATTAACGTTTCCCATTATAAATCTCCGTAAGAAATTAATTTTCGATCGTGTTTACTCTGGGTAAAAATAGATGATATATGAACAAAAAGTCTTAAAAAAAATTGGATTTGTTTCTTTTCATCGATATCAATTGTTCTTATTTGAGGGCTAGGTATGTGTATTTTTTTTAAATCGTGAAAAAGTGACGAAAACATTAACCTTGGACAAAAATATTAGGACATAGGCTATTGTTGTTGATTTTACTTTTGTAAATTTTGTATTTACTGCCACCCGGTAAATTCAGAATTTACAACATGACATTTGTATGATTTCATTATGTTACATGTACTAGAATATAAATTTAAATAAAATGTTTTAAAATTTGAAGGAAAGAAAATAAAAATTTGATTCTCAGACCAAATTAACTTCAAAGTATACTAGTAATGCTTCAGATACTAGGTGGATTTGCAAAGGGGAGTAACTTAATTTTCATGTTTTGACTTGAAAATGGGTTATTCCCCTTTTCCATATGGCAATAAAATTAATCAAATTAATTAAATAATTATTTTTTTTTTTTTACCTTGCTTTCAAATAAAATGTTTTAGAATAATTTATTTTTAAAATGAAGTTTTTTAAGGTTAAACCATTAAACATTTGTGCGATCTTTTTCGCCGATGTTCTGTAATTTTGATGCATTTGCACAGGAATACGATGGTCTAGAAAACCGTTTCATCGAAGAAAACTTTAACTACAGTAAATCTGATGTAATTTGACCATCCCCGTTTTCAGTGGCAATTTAGGATTTCATTAATGTGGAAAAAACTCTCTTGGACCATTGAGTATTTAAAACATTATAAATCGATATATTTAGTTACATTCTTTATATAAGCGCCAGTTTTGGTTTCATTTTTCTGGCAGTATTTGATCACAAACCACAGAATGTAGAGGAGGAAGCTAACGGGTGTAGCTGTGTGGGCTACACGTGTGGATGTTGTCAGCATTTAGAGGTGGACGAGATAGGTCTGAACGACACTGGTAAGAGCTAAAGTAGAGTATTCTATGTCTTATTATTTCCGTAAGTAGAGATGAATCGATGTCTCTAGCTCACTAGCTGTGGGTTATTTTGTGCAACTTAGTTTCCATACCCCCCCCCCCATTAATATGGTTAGGAGAATTGATTTTAAACTTGCTGAGTAACTTGATAATGAGAAACAACAGGTCAAGCTTGAGTTTTGTTAGATGATTAAAAAATTGTTTTAAACGACTTGTTAATTAATTGGGTCTTAAAAGAATAATGTTTTGGACCCAAATATACTAGTTCTCAAATAGATCTGATATTGCAATTTTATCTGTTTCCTCAAATGGAACAATTATTACTGCAAGGAATTTTTAGCAAAATAATTTTACAAAAAATGTCGATATTTTTTTCTAATGGTCAATGTGATTTTTTTAGCATTTATAAGCTAAGTTTAGTCTGAGTTTTGTTGAAAATTTTACCAACTGTTTATATTTGATGACAGTGTGTATCAACGTGAAGTACCTGAACCAGGATTACGGGTTAGAGGTCACACTCAGCGTGGATGGACACGTCTACATCAACGCCTCTATTTCAGGTAAACACCGTTCATTGGACGAACATGTATAATATGCTTTAATAGATTACGCCTCTTTAAATGAACTGGTTTTTTTTATTGTTAATACTTATGTATATAGATGATCCAGTCAGTATTTAATGAAATAAATATTTGAACATGTTGTTTCAAATTATTGAGGTGACGAAATCGGTCATGTACTATATTTTCTGTAAATTTTGCATTTATTTACTTTATTTAATGAATTGACTAGGATTAGCTCGAAATTACATTTATTATTATTTTTTAAAATTTTATTGTATGTCTAGCTCGGAACCCTCCTCCATTGTGTGCCGCCATACCGGGACTGAAGGATTTGGCCAGCATCTGTTTACAATTCTACAACTTGAATGTCAACTCCACTTCCTTTTCCGGTTGTATGAGAGTGGTTGCCAAGCTTAAATACGTCACTGTGGATAAAATAAATATCGGCTGCTTCAAAATCCCTCCCTCTAAATCCGGCGCCCGGACAGTCCCAAAAGTCCAGTCTAAAGAATTCCTGGCTTTTGTGGAGAAATACATGGATGCTAAACGCTCGGACTATAAATGGTTAGATCTGAAGAAATTTGATGTGAGAAGTCTTAAATGAGCATTAGAAACCATGAAAGAGACGTATACTGAACTAAATACTGACTATTTCTCCACATCCATGAAGTCCACATTTATATACTAAAGTATACTTGAAGACTTTTTAAAAGTATACAATTTTTTTTCTCGTACTTTATAAATGTATTGCTGAAGTTTTGTTTAATTTACGTTATTTTTACCAATATGCATTTACAAAAAAAGATTTCTTTCAAAATAAAACGTGTATACATGCAAATTTGCTTAAAGGTCATATCCTGCTTTTCAGGTAATTTTTTTTCGCAAATGTATAAAGTATATACTAATATTGTATCAAGATATATATGCATGTTGAACATGAAGTGATCAGTAGAAACGAAAAACTGAAATTAAAAAAAAAACAACCATAGAGAGTGTTTTTATCATTCATTAACATTCCTCGTTTTACAAAATAAACCCTATTTGCAACAGAAATGCTTTTAGAAAGGTGACGTGGATTTTTTAATTGCCCAGGATATACTTTTATGAAGAATTACATTGGATTTATTTTCATGGATAAGGTTTAATGTACTTTCATTTAATCAAAAGTAAATATTTGCACACATTTCAATTTAGACCCCAGTGTAATACGCTTTAGCAACAAAGCCGATATATGGTTGTTGTTTAAAGTTGTTGTTACAAATTAAAAACCAGATACATGTTGGTAGGCAATAAAATGTTTGCACTTCTGCTTAACTGAATTCCCATTTTTGCTAATCTGTGGAAACACTCAAACGAACTCGTGTGGAATAATCGCAACTTCAAAGTAATAATAAGGTCCTGGAACAAAAGAGTAATCAAGGTTGATTCATCTGTATCAAAGCTATTAGATGCTCCGGATATTTCGTGTTTTCCCGTCGGAAGCTGGGACTCAGTTCATTAAATCCTTCAGAAGGTGCTGTTGATTTAACTAAAGCGCCTTCCAGACCTTGAAAACGTGGATCATCGGTAGTTTTTGCATAGAAAGAATGTAATGGGACGATTTCAGAAAATATGCCATTTTCCTCGTCAAATGTATGAAATACTTGAGTATTTCCACTAGCGTCCTTTAGTTTGAATATCACGTGACGTTTGTTGCCATTTTCGTCTTCCTCAATAGACGGAAGCTTCAATGTCTCTAGATCTTCGGTGATTTCCGTTCGCTGTCGTTCCGGAGATTTCGGCGGAGACGGTGCTGGTTTTTGTTTTGGTTCAATTTCTGGAAGTATCAGTCCTGCGTCCTGCAGTCTCTGGTGACGTCTCCTCTGACGCGTTATAAATGATTTCTTATGAAGGTCCAGCAGACGACAAGAGCGATGTTGCTCCACCTTAATGTGAGAGAGTTTGACGTCAAGCATTTGTTGCTGTGTGACGTTGTCGTATAACAGGACACGTGATACATTGGTTTTCGGTAGAGCACTTTTTCTTTTCTTCCCCAAATTAGGCATGATAGTTGGAGGACTGTGCATGTAGTTCAAGTTGAACCCTTTGGGTTTTGTCTCTTTCTTGTCGTCTGCTGGCGCTCCATTCTGATGCAGACGAGGCGATTTTTGCGCCACTGATCCCGAATTACCTTCCATTTGAGCAAATCTGAATCAAAACATCAAAACAAATTACCATATTTTTTTTAACTATACACACTGTCATGAATAATTTAACAAAACATTTGTCAACCTATTGATATGAAATAACATTCCTCCCCATATTTACCTAGCATTACTACTGTGATAATGGGGTACTCTTCTTTAATTTGGCAGGCCTATAAATCATTTGAACATTTGTTCTCCCAGACGTGTAAGCATATATGCCTCTGCTGTCCTGGGATACTTGTATTTTAACCTCATTCGCATATCAAACTCTTAAATGTACCCACCGTTTTCTGCAATCTTATCAACGCATGCAGACGACATACCAGGCTGTCCTCTCTATCTTCCTGTTACAGTTGCAACTAAGACAATTTGAATACTTTTATGTGCTACTTTACGCTATGTTATCTTTTCAAGTATAATACACGATAGCAAATATCAAGTGACAGAGGGAATTCTAACCGATTTATGATCCCTTCGCGTTGGTTCAGCGTAGTTTTCACCCGATCGGGATATTTATTTGCCCCATTGAAGATGTATGATAAAAAAAATCATATCTTCGTTAGGCCACACAATTATAATTTCTTGTTCGTCGGACCCCGCGCGCTCGTATTTTAATAAAACTGTACAAATAATGTTATTAATTCCCTGCATCCAGGAAATTCTGCGGTGTTTTATGTTCTATTTCCGCTCTATTTTTCGTAGTTTAAATAGTTTTATAATATAAATCCAAAAGAAGCAGAAAAAATATAATCGTCCGCACAAAATTATTTATGTACCGCCTAAAAAATTTTGCATACAAATAAAAATGATTTTATTATTTAAGACATTCAGTATAACAAAATAAATAGTGCCTGTTTGGGAGGGTAACAGTTGAAATTGACACCCCTCGAAAACCATTGTCAACCTCCGCTTCGCGTCGGTTGACAATGGTTTCCTCGGGGTGTCAATTTCAACTGTTACCCTCCCAAACAGGCACTATTTATATAATATTGGTGTGGCCTTACCGGTATTTTGTGTATACTGTTCATAATCTACGGTTGACTAATATTTCAAATATGGCAACAGTACTAGTAATTACGGTATTCAGTAATAGCTTCATAAAGTTAGTAAGCTTGTAGAAAAAATGAATTGAAACTTGTCTTATATATATATATTTTTCAATCAAACAAGAGTTTCCTAACATCGTCTGACTCAACGTACAATTAAGCGTATTGATTGAAGGAGAGGAAATAGACTCAATCACATGTATTGGACCACGGATCATTTTTTGATTGAAAATCAATTCTAAATCACAACATATTTCATAAGCATCATAATCTCTTGGACTAGATCCCCTCCCTTTTTAAAAGAATTACTCATGAAAGAGATGTTTGATTAAAGCATTTGTTGCTTATATAACGAAATTTTTTAAAGAATTCAAATTCTCTCCACGGGGTTCCGTTTTGATACAATGGTGAATTAAAAATTTCTTATCACTTCTATTGCTGATTTTATTAAATTTTACAGATTTTGATATTCGTAAATGCGCCTCCTGTGTCTACACGCTGGCGTCCGTCATTTTGAGATTTATGTTCAAGATTTTCGTTTACACCTGCCAGGTGTCAATATTTTACAAATTAACCGTCTCAAACACAAACAAACATGCTTCACGCAGATTAAAATCATCTAGAGAGATTACAATTCTGTTATCTTTGATAGGGTTTTCTAAGTAAAATCTGGCCATTTCTCTGCGCGCGGTGCCAATAACGAGTGACCATTGTCGAGATGGAGACTGGCGACCGCCAGGGCCCGTGGAAATGTTGACAATGGCTTACCATCGGCTTAAAATTCTCTGGTTGATCATCTGTGTTTTCTAATAAGGGGACGGGCAATCGCTAAATCATTGTCTTTACTTGAATTGGAGTATTGTGTTTATACCTAGACGTCGTATTAATTCCAGTAAAGATATTAATTCATTTTTTTTTTTATTTATAAAAAAGACCATTGAATGAAATCGCTTCTCTCACGCGCAGATATTGTAATTCCGTGTCCATGTTTAAGGGGGAAATAAATTGAACATGCGAAATTAATAATTCTTTTGTTGTTATTGTCAAAGAATTTCCAACTTACTGGTATATGAATTAGGGAAATGGCATATTTCACCATACATTGTGGATATGTATAAGATAACAATAGGTACAAATATTAAACTTTTTTTTAGGCCTGGCCCCGCCGTCACCAATATTTTAAAATTACTCAATTTTTTAACGGAACAGTGCATAAATTTCAGGTAAAAACTCATATATTTGAGGCTTTAAATTAAGATGATAAAAGTTGGTGACGGCGGAGGCTGTAATAATAATTACATGTATTTAACATTCTATTATAGTTATCTAAAAAAAAGTTTAAAATATTAACCTTTTGACATCATTACTAGATGTATATATTGCTCATTTTGCAATTTCTGTTATTTGTGATGAAAGTATAAATGAATTATTTACTGTAACAGTTTTTAAATGTTGTTAAACAGGAAGAGCAAACTTACAGTTTGTTAGTCGCTAGAATCCGCAAACAGTTTATGCACGCCGTTGTTTACCCCCAAACACGAGGTGCTATGGATCCTTGGGCGTACATCCCAATCGTACCAGTAATCCCAATATGCCACCTTTCAATATCTACCCACAACTGATCTCTTGTAAACTATCTATTCGGTTTTTATCCTTTTAAATTTTTAAAATCCTATTACCACTGTATTGCTATACGAGCTGAGAAGCTTTCTATTCCCTGGACGGAACCATGCGGGATAATTGGTTGAGATCGTACAAAATCTATAGAATGTAAACCACACAATTTTTTTTTTCAATCATGTACCCGGGATTTAAATTCTTACATACGAATTTATTTATTGAAATGTGCCATTAGCAAACCCCATGAACGAGATTCTATTCAGTCTCTTTTCTGGGTGTCGTCAAATTAAGATCTAAATCTGTGGGTTTAACAATGCAACTCATTACATACTCTCGATTTGAAGTGTGTTTTGTTAGTGGGGTGTGCTATGTTTCTTGAAAATACATTTATTTTAAAAGTAATAGTCCACTGAAGAAAAGTAATGATACGTGGTGTCTTTCATTCGTATTTTCCTTTCCTTTTATTCAGTAAAGCAAACTTTATACAATTCAATTTCAAATCCATCTTTCAAGTGATTTGAATTACATGTTATATATTTAACAGCAGCAAAATTGGCTTCCATTCACCATTCAACGTTCAACAGCTCTTTTATCACGAGTATGTACATAAGTTACCTTTCAAAATTTTAATTTACGAACATTAAAACAGCAATTTAAATTACTCCATATGAACTAAAAAATTTGATAATAATGTGTCTTATATTCAACAAATGTTTTATGGTTTCAGTCTAGACAATTTTGTTTTCGTTGTCTGACAGCCCCAACCCCCCACCCCTTGTGACCCAGCTTGCTTGACCCTAAGCTTCACGGTGGGTACACAATGACGCAGGCTCAATATTACATAATATCACAATGTATACAATTGTATTTGAAGTTTGCTCTAATACAAACTTTCAATGCAAACCTTTAATCTTTGCATTTCATAACTACAGTAATTAAGTTGTCAATAATTTCAGACATTTCAAAGAGTACGTGTTCAAAACATTTTAAACGGTCTGTAATTATCGGGTATATTGCGAATAAATCAACAACTTGAACATTCATTGCAAAAGCCAGCATTTTTAGACTTAGATCGAGTACGAAATACGCCATGAATTAAAAGATGAATTTTAATTCATAACTTGATTAAACGCACTGAAGACCAACGGATAGTCTCTGTAGACTTAGAAACATGCAATGTAGCTTTTGACAGATAAATATTTAACAACAGAACTGCAAACACATCCAAGTGGTTCACATTTCCAGATTTTGGGGAAATAAAAATGAGAGTAAATAGTAATCCATCAAGCACTTTGGAGTTTAGAAAGACTAAATGCATTTAAAGTCGTTTGTCTACAACCTGAAGTAGCAATAAACGCCGTTCAAGGGCACACGCCTCGCAGCTAGAATCCGCCAAATCCATCATGGATTTACATACTGTAAGGGGTTACACAAACCGACTGAAAGGATACATGCTTTGATTATTGCCTTGCGCATCAGGTGTACCTGTTTAAATTGTAACAGGGTAAGTAAGTTCATTTGCTGACTGGCTTCTGTGACATGTGGTGTTTCGGGTTTTTTTTTGCCCCTGAAGCTTAGTATATAGGAAGTGTTGATATAATGCTGCAAGAGAAATTAATTAAGCAACTTCATGATGTGGATTATTGAAACAAATTTATTGCTGATGTACTATCAGTAACAGTAATGTCTGAACAGAATCAATAATCAAAAGTTAAACAGAGACGACCTCTTATTTACGGTGTATACAGATTCTTTTAAAAGCAAAAAGAGAACAACAACGATTGTTTTAAAAATGTGAAAGTAAAATGACTTTAAACAACGACGAATTGGTACTTCAGTGTCAGAAACTGTACACATCAGTCCTCAAATAAAAATGGAAATATATTTTTTTAACTCAAAGTACAACAGGCACAGCCGGAAATGAGTAAAGGACGCGAGTAGTAACAACAATAAGGACTCAATATCAACAGAATCATACCGGTAATTAGTACGTTTCAACATTGGGGCCAATTGCAATTATTTCAAAAAATACGAATAACCAATTAAACAGCAGATAAATTAAAAAAAAACAGAGATAGATATAGCTTATATAACTATTTATCTGTTTAAAAAAACATCAAATATAACAAAAACAGCAGTTAAACTAACAACAACATCAATTAAAGTGTACAAAGTCACCCGATATGTGTTGTAACAACACCAAAGCCTTCTATAGCAACAACACTTAAGTCAAACAATAACACCAACATTTCAACTGCCACTTACCATTGCCAAATAATGACAACAATACTCAGTTAAGTTACATTATCGACATCAATAACTGCAAAAAACGACAAGCGTACCAAGTGTTACAGCACTGACAACTACAGCAGGACAACATATAGAGTTGTAACAACAATATAATCATCAAAACCAAAATTTACAACATCAACAAAACCAATTACACCAAAACCCTTATTGTGACATGACAACTCGACGATGTGTGACAACACGATTGAGTATTACAAAACTAATGTTAATGATATCAACAAAAGGACGAAGAGTGATAACATTTTTTACAATTCAATAAATATAAAAACACCATAACAACAACGATAGCAGCATCAAGCTTTCAAAAATTCTGTTAATATTATTGCATATTAAAACGACAGATAAAAAGAGTTCTGTAATTGCTGTGCTACCCAGCCAAGCAAAAACAAATTTACATTGATCTCAGCCATTACATTTTAATATTTATATACCATACTTGTCTACAAATTAAGTCATCTAAGTACAAAGGATTTCTTTTCACTTTCCAGCGACAATGGTTTACTTGATATCTTGGGCACTAGATCTGCGATTAAAGAGCCCGGTGTCATTATGTTGAATATAGTTGTGCTATATTCTCACCGGAATGTCGATGCATTGTTGTTGGTTTTAAATGCAGGAGCATTATAGAACACTTGATCAAAAATCAATATTGACGGATGGACGCCATTAGATTGGACAAATATGTATAAATAGAAGAAGTGTTCATCGTTTGTGGAATTTTTTTATGTGTAAAGATGAAAGGTTGGATTTTTTTGAAAATGTTAAACAAGTTTTAAAACCTGTTGAAGTAAAGACGAATAATGACACCTACCGAGTGTTCACCAGGTGTAATTTTTCAAAATCTCTCAAATAAACAATGTTACCATGTTACATATTCATTTTCAAAATTTCATATCGAATGGATCTATAATAAATGCAATATAACATATACTATAATATACAAAATGCAACATTATATTATGAGAAATGTTTTACAATACAATTAAATTTAATTTTTTTAAATAATGAATCGTATTTTAATTCAATCACATAATATTAGATGCAATAACAAATTTTGTAGTGTGACAAAATCTTCTATCGTGATATATTATAGCATTATTGGAAACAAATATTGCTTGGAACGACATTTTGTCAAAGATGCGTGACACAATATCATGAAGATGAAATTAAATTTGTAATCATTATATGATTAATAAAAATCATATGAAGCATTGTCATACTATTCTTCATCAGAGGGATGATATGTCATACATCCACATAAAATCAACCAAGCATATTTAAAACTTGATTAAGATCAGGCTCTACATAAAAAGCTCGCCCTATGTCATACTTATATGTATATGTAGCGTCAAATGGAAGAAGAGCTTATGAAAGGCAAGAACAACAGTACTAGTAGTGGAAAGCCAAGGCGTATAGACAAGATGGACAAAAACAGACATAGACAAGATGGACAAAAACAGATATAGACAAGATGGACAAAACAAACATAGACAAGATGGACAAAACAAACATAGACAAGATGGACAAAAACAGACACAGACAAGATGGACAAAAACAGATATAGACAAGATGGACAAAACAAACATAGACAAGATGAACAAAACAAACATAGACAAGATGGACAAAACAAACATAGACAAGATGGACAAAAACAGACACAGACAAGATGGACAAAAACAGACATAGACAAGATGGACAAAAACAGACACAGACAAGATGGACAAAAACAGACATAGACAAGATGGACAAAACAAACATAGACAAGATGGACAAAACAAACATAGACAAGATGGACAAAACAAACATAGACAAGATGAAAAAAAACAGACACAGACAAGATGGACAAAAACAGATATAGACAAGATGGACAAAACAAACATAGACAAGATGGACAAAAACAGACACAGACAAGATGGACAAAACAGACATAGACAAGATATGGACAAAAAACAGACATAGACAAGATGGACAAAAACAGACATAGACAAGATGGACAAAACAGACATAGACAAAATATGGACAAAAACAGACATAGACAAGATGGACAAAAACAGACATAGACAAGATGAAAATGGAATATTTCCGGTGGATGGAACCACATCGTATTCTATTCATAATAAGATCTGTGTATGATCTGTTACGTACACTAACCAACCTATACAAACAGAGCCCAACAGAAAACATGAACTGCGAGCTTTGAAGAAAAAGAGGCACTCTAGCATATGTCTTGTCATCATACAGTGTCTGTTTAGCACAGGGCAGGTACAGATGGAGACATAACCAAGTACTGAGCAGATATGTTGAAAAGGAAAGAAAGAAAAAGAGAGGATGGAAGGAAGAAAAGAAATTCATTAACTTTGTGAGAGAAGTTGACGCAACATCAGTCGAGAAATCCATCCTTGACTTCCTGGAACAACTTCCTGGAAGATGCAGGCGGACCTTGGACGACGGCTGGTATTTCCAGACATCATTCCGACAAAACTCCGCCCTGATATTACTGAGTACATGTACTAGTTTATTATGGTCCCATGAATATAAGAAGATCATAATGGTAGAACTTACAGTTCCAGAGAATGAAAGCAAAGTACTTGAATTAAGCGGACGACATTCATAGCAGAGGATCGAGTGCATTCCTGTTTGATGTTGGCTGTAGATGGTTCCCTGCCCAATCTACTTGGAGAGCAATGACAACCCTTGGAATCACAGGAAGGTATGAAAAAAAATAAAATTCAGAGATAATCAATACCAGCTGAAAAATCACCATGTTGGTTGTGGTTGGGAAGAGCAGTGTAGAACTTGAAGCTATCTACAGAAAGGCAATGATTTTGCTGATTTACCACTCCTAGGACGTTCCAGGATAGGAGTCGAAACGAGCGACGACGGGTGAACCTGGCTGACGACATCTGTGGAATCAGTAAGGCTGTGGAATTGTGTATTTTGACTCGGGTGACATATTGCTATTGGAGAGAGAGAGAGAGAGAGAGAGAGAGAGAGAGAGAGAGAGAGAGAGAGAGAGAGAGAGAGAGAGAGAGAGAGAGAGAGAGAGAGAGAGAGAGAGACAGACAGACAGACAGACAGACAGACAGACAGACTTAAAATAATTGATGGTTTCTTTGAGTTGTTTTTCTTTGTTGCATTTTGTTGCAGTGAGTGCATATTATTTAGTACTCCACATGACCTTGATTATTGATAAAGTTGAGAGATGTGTATTCGTCTTGTACAGTTCGTAATCCTCCAAAAATTCAAAGTTATTTAAAAAAAAATAGATAAATGGACTCAGAAGGTGTGGAATTTTTTTTCTTGTTTTCATAATACAGGGGGTCCCAGAATATATGTACTATTTACTCTTTCAATAACTTTTGATTAAATTTATTTAGCGAAAATCATCTGCATTTTCATTAATGTATATGATGTAAATTTTCACTCAATAAATTTTACGAACATTCATACACTTATGAACAATTTAGCATTGTTTATAAAAGCACATAAGAGAGTGCTCCAAATGACGTCCTTTTTTTATCAATGACAACGTCAACAACTGTACAGCAACGTTTTTGCACAATTTAAGGAATCTGTTGCTTGTTGAGTTGGTATTCTTCTTTTATTATTCATACAACTTTATCAGGAGTAGTATGTGATTGATAATACAATTTAAAACGGAAGATGACTAATCTCTTGACCGATTTATCTTGATTAAAATTCAATTCAGCCATAGAAATATGATGCTATTTTGTAACATCATAATTCTAATAAAACACATTTTTCTCCCGTTTTTTTTTTTGGGGGGGGGGTTGAAAATTTTGTTAAAAAGTTTACTTATTATTTTATCAATTTACAATTTTTTGACAATTATCATTTAATTTACACGAATTTCAAATGGTATCAGATATTCTGGGACACCCTGCAGTACTGTTATCATTATTATCATCATATGCTGGTGGAATTTATGCAGTAAAGGTTTTGTAAACATATAGTTTCTCGACATTAGTTTCTGGAATGTGATATACATAATTATTTTTACTTAATATATCAATCGATTATCACCCCTAATATAATTCAATTATACTAAATATTCCCTTATCGATCTTGTCACTGAAACAGGTTTAATATGATGAAAAAAAACCTCTTAGGGCTGATGTTACTAAGTCTTTTATTGGTTTATAATGATATTCATAAGCATTTGACACTGTTATGACAATATGCTGTACTACAAATATGAATACTGGTATTCTAAACAAGACTACTTCAATGTTATATATACAATCGATATATATTAAAGTTCCTTGTATTCATACAAAGAGAAATAACTTGTGCATGTAACTAACGTTTCATACTGGTCAAAAACTTGTGGAGGGAAGATTCTCTCAAACTAAAGCACACGTGAAAATTTAAAAAAAAAAAACAAATTAAACTTTGACCCGGCTTTTTTATACAATGAAGGCCCTTCTATAAAATAAGTGTCATAATGCATATATAATATAGTTCTATTGAATATTTATTCGTGCAAATACATGTATTCAGCAATTTTAAAAAGATTAACGTGTAAATCATAAGTTGAATAATATCAAGTTAAACATAATATGAGTCTGCTACAGTATTGTCTTCATTGCAAAGTCTTTATTTAATATAGTATCTTTTTTATACCAATTATTGTTTATTATTATTGTTTTATACCAATTATTAATATTTTATTAGGCGTAACACTTCCTGTATGACTGTAGATGTATTGTTTTTTTTCTATGTACAAAGTTTGAGATACGTGTTTTATATATGCCTTTAAAAAAATAAATTGAAAATCAATGATGTGGTGGTAGTTTTTATTCTATTTAAAATTGATCTTCGAAACAGCCTGAGTCTTTGTTCCGATTTAGCATAGTTGGAAAAACCTTTAAATAATAAGTATTTATAAGATCTATATATAGAACAAGCAGGTGTAACCTACTTCTATGGAATGAAAATGAAGTATGGAATGCTCCGGAAAACTTCTGTGTAGTTTCTTGTGCCTGGAGTTGGCTGCTTTATTAATGTTCGTCTTTTGCCTTATATTACATGCGTAAGTTTATCAATGGAACAGAGCACGAAAGAAAACGAAAATAACCAAAAATTTTACTTTCTATTTTATTTATGTTAAAAGGCAACTTTTGAGGTAGGTATATGAAGATAAAGAATCATGCAAAAACATTGCATAAACTGCGTAAGCGGTTTGTGTTAAAATAATATTCTGCAATGATGCCCGTGTGAACCGCCAAAAAATAGCATTTTATTGTTCATTTTTACATCTGTATTTTAATCTTTCGTAAATCAACTATTTCGATAATTATCGTTACTGTTGATCACAATGTTGCATTGAATAATAATACCATATTAAAATTTACTACGACTAAAATTATTTGGAAGTCTAATGGTAGTCCGTGCATTTCGTGTTTCCAATGTTGCTAAAGGGTTTTTCAATCAATAATATAAATGAAATTTTAAAAAGTTTTTAAAAGAATTTGTGTATTCAATTCATAAACAATTTGCTTGTTTGACACTTTTAACAGAAGAAAATGCTAAGTGGATGTAAATATGTTTACCAAAATGTGAACACTTGCCGTCTTAGAGACTGTCGGTGATATTCAACTGTTTCACTTACTTTGAACCTTGATTTTTTGCTTTTATGTTTTAATTTCAGATTGAATGGCGGTACGTTCAGTGTTTCAGATGTCGTTTTTATCTCATCTGTGCTAACTATTTGTCTTTTTATAATGACCATTACTATATGCTTGTGCCTGGCTCCAACTTGCAGACCTGCCGTAAGAAAAGTTTATTTTCGTTAATATTTCATTTACTGCATAATCAACTAAAGTTGATAACAGATTTATTAAGAAACTTTGGATGTTTTAGGTGACTTTAAAACTTCGTAATCGACGTAAACATATTGATTCAGAGGATGTGATCACAAGGAAACTTACAGTTTTGCACGACACATTGGGTAAGAATGTGCATCGCGAAGCATGCTTTCATCAACTCTGCATAGACATAGCTGATTTTTAAAGAATTTCACTCGCCTATTCTTATTCCAATTCCATATTACCTTTTAGATCACGATTGTCCAATATGTCTGACAACAACGCAGAAATTGACTGTGCAACTGAGCTGCAAACATGGTTAGCTAAATCATATCATTCTTATGCAAAATGCCGATTAACATGATAATTACAAAATAATGATTATGTTTATTGCATCAATTTATATTTAGAATAAAGTATACTGTATCAAAAACCGTAAACTGATTCTCCCTACCATAATTGGCTTATCAAAAAATATAATAAGGTACAAGTAGATCAGGGATATTCAGAGCAGTGCCAAAACGGAATAAGTTTGGAAACTATCTAACCGTTGAACTAAATGTATTTTTTCGAATGAGAATGTAAGATCCGCTTTAAGTATTTATTGGTACTATTACAATTCCATTCTGACATTGCATGATACCGGGTATACATTAACTTTACAGGTGACGTCAGAGTATAAGTATTGTAAAATATCGATGATACTTCCACACAAAAAATAAAGTACTTGTATATGTTTTTATCGCTGTTTTCTTCATTATATCATATTCTCTATTAACTGTATTTAATATTGGGTTTTTTTCCCTTCAGAATACCATGAATCATGTATTAGAGAATGGTTTGAAAGATCCGGGAACTTTCGTTGTCCAGGGTGCCGCCAAGAGTGCTTGGACCAGACAGAGAGAACACCAGATGTTTCATCTGTTGTTCAAACGATAAAGAAAGACGACATTTCAACCTTTCCTCTCATTGAAAACGTTTAGAAATGTTGTTTTGTTTGTTTTTGTTTTTACGCAAATTCCAGACTGATATTATTTTTATATACTTTTTTGTATATCTGTCTATGTATAGGTATATTGACATATCTTTTTTTAAAAGAACACAAGTCATTCAATAGCATGTATGCAAGTGACAACTTTTTAAATTTATAAGATAAATGTTGTCATGTTTCGTGTACATTTTATTTTTTGTTACGAAAGATTTGTCGTACGACTTAATTTTTTATGTTGGAAAACCGCGCCATACTCGATGTATGCACAACTCTGATTCTCTGTATCGAGGCTTGTAATCCACAGTGTAAGTCTTTTGACATTTGTAAACTAGGTTATTTCAACATATTTTTATGTGAATTATCTGTATGTTTCATGTCAGTAATGCTAAGCGATGCATATTCTTGAAATCTTGTATTTTATGTTTACCATGTGCTCGGTGTATGGGGCGCCATTTTGTCCATCATATTTCTGGTCATTTAATTTCGAGTTGCAGTTGATTAATTTACTTTAACTTGCTGTTTATCATATGAATAGACTGAATTCAACTGTTTAAATCATATGTGTAAGGTTTCATAATCTAATTGCAAACTCTGTCCTAATATTTTTTGTATGGAAACCTGTACCAGTCATTGATTGTTACATTTTTTTTGTTACAGCTTTTTACCGTCGTCGGAGACGGTTATCTGTCTCCCAAATAAACTGATTTCACCGACACTTGTGAGTCCGACTTTTATTGGGGCAGAACAGTAAAAAGACTAGGATGTCTACCTCAGCAGAGCAGATCACTCCCGACTCAACAGAGGGCACCCAGGTCACTCCTGACCCTACAGAGGATGCCCGGGAATCACAGACGACTGATGGCAAGAGGCAGTACGTCACACAAGATGAAGAGGAGTATCAGGAAGAGTACTATCAGGATGAGGACTCCTTTGCCGACATCTTAGCGAAGAAGAGGGCTGATGTAAGCCGAGCAAAGGCTAGGATGGCATACACCGCCAGAGAATTGGAGCTCAGGAAACAACGAGTGGAACTCGATGCTGCAATGGAAATGCTACATCTCGAGAGAGAGGCTGCAGAAGCTGAAGCTGATTGTCAAGCCTTTGAATCGACCATGATACAGATGTCACCTATGAAGAGACGAACGAGTTCCTTAGGCGAAGTCAGCAACTTTAAACCAGGACAGGATCAATCCACTCCACGTCAACCTTCTGCATCGCCAGGACTACTGACCGGTACTTCCGATCCGACTCAACTTGACCCGGATGCACAACCCTATGTACCTGCAGCACAGCCTTTGGTTCCTGACACACAGCCGTCCGTGCCTGTCGCACAACCGTACGTGCCTGCCGCACAACCTTACGTGCCTGCCGCACAACCTCACGTGCCTGCCGCACAGCCTCATGTGCCTGCCGCACAGCCTTACGTGCCTGCTGCACAACCTCACGTGCCTGCCGCACAACCTCACGTGCCTGCCGCACAACCTTACGTGCCTGCCGCACAACCTCACGTGCCTGCCGCACAACCTCACGTGCCTGCCGCACAACCTCACGTGCCTGCCGCACAGCCATCCATGCCTGCCGCGCAGCCTCATGTGCCTGCCGCACACCCTCACGTGCCTACCGCACACCCTCACGTGCCTGTCGCACAACCGTATGTGGCTGCCTCACACCCCTTATCACCACTTGTGACTGATCAGGGACCACAAGTAACTGATGTTACCCGATTCCTCCTGAGGAAGGACTTGCTATTCTCCAGACTTACTCACTTTGACGATAGACCAGAATCATACAGTGCCTGGAAACACAGCTTTATGTGTGTAGTGAATGAGCTTCAAGTCTTGGACTCCGAGCAGATGGACCTTCTTATCAAGTACTTAGGTCCGGAATCTAAGAAGCACGCAACAAGCATGAGGACATCCAACATCTTCGACATCTCAAGAGGACTAAGAAGACTTTGGGAAAGGTTGGATGAGCGCTATGGTGCACCAGAACATGTGGAAGCATCCGTAAGAGCCAAACTGTTGAGTTTCCCAAAGCTTGGCAACAGAGATCATCAAAAACTTTACGATCTGTCAGACATTCTTATGGAGATGAAGTTTTTGAAGGAGGATCCGAAGTACAGTGCAATGTTGGCCTATCTAGACTCATCCTCAGGGATTAGACCCATCATTTCAAAACTTCCGTATGGCCTGCAGGAGAAATGGACCAACAGAGCCATGAAGTACAAGCTTGAACATCAGACTGTGTTTCCACCCTTTGGTGTGTTTGTTGACTTCATGAAGGAGATGAGCAGAGTGAAAAACGACCCAAGTTTTGCGTATCACACTGACGCTAACCACAACGAAAAGCAGCCTATGAACGTTCCAAGGGGAAGAGTGAACACGAAGAAAACCACAGTGTATCAACCAACAGGATCCGGAAATCTGAGCGAGCCGAAGCTTGATGTGTGTATAATTCACACCGGTCCGGGTGTTAAACACAGTGTCAATAACTGTCGAGTGTTTAAGGCCAAGCCTATTGAAGAACGTATGAAGTTGCTCCGTGAACACAGACTCTGTTTTCGGTGTTGTTCCGCAAGTCATAGGAAACAAGACTGTAAAGAGGCCATCATGTGCAAGGAATGCGGAAGTGAGTTCCACACTACGTCTCTCCATGTTGATTCGTCACCAGCTCCTACCACTGGAAGGGCCTCATCAGTTCATGGCGGGGAGGAGGCTCCTAGGCGTCAGCAAGTAACAAAAGAACAGCACGTCACAACCATAAACAGCAACTGCACAGAAGTAGGGAAGGAATTTAAGGGAAAATCTTGTGCAAGAATTGTTCCCGCGACTGTCACCTATGATGGAAGAGCTGTCTCTCTGTATGCTATGCTTGACGACCAGAGTAACAAGACCTTGGCTAAGAAGGAATTGTTTGACTTGCTGAACATCAATACAGAGACAATACCTTACCTGATGACGTCATGTTCTGGACAAGTGACAACCTTCGGGAGAACTGCCTCAGGACTCTATATTGAATCAGCCAGGGGTGAGACCAGACTACCCTTGCCGTGCACGTTAGAGTGTGATGAAATACCGAACAACTACCAAGAGATCCCTACACCTGACGTTGCTCTTCAGCACAAGCACATGCGGGATATAGCCGGCGACATCCTACCCATTGACGCTTCAAGAAAAATTCTGTTGCTGATAGGAAGAGACCTTCCTCAAGTCCACCATGTTCTTGAGCAGCGCATAGGACGTGACCACGAACCATTTGCACAGAGGTCACCCCTTGGTTGGACGATCATCGGCGACACATGCTTGTCTGGACAACACAGACCAAGAGCTGCGAATGTGTACAAGACCTTCATCACGGACAGCGGACGTGGAACTATTCTTGAACCATGTGCCCAGTACTTATCCGTGAGAGAGAAGCTTCCAACCAGAGATGTGACAAACAGATTACGGGTATCTGACACTTCATCCGATGAACACTTATTCAGACGCACACCAGATGATAACAAAGTGGGATCATCAGTGGAAGATAGGATGTTTATGGACATCATGAACAAAGAACTATTGATAGGTGAGGATGGAAAGTGGGTAGCTCCCCTACCCTTCCGCCAACCAAGATTACGACTACCAAACAACTATGAGGTTGCACTGAGACGTGCACGAGCCTTGGACGCAAGTCTCAAGAGAGATCCAGTAAAGAAGGAACACTTTGCGACCTTTATGACAAAGCTGTTCGACAACGATCATGCTGAGAAAGCACCCACTTCCAAGTCAACGCAGGAGCAGTGGTTTCTTCCTCTCTTCGGGGTCTACCACCCTCAGAAACCTCACCAGATCCGGGGCGTATTTGATTCCTCTGCGAAGTTCAAGGGAACCTCTTTGAACGACCAACTGCTGTCTGGCCCGAACCTCACCAACAGCTTGCTTGGAGTGTTGCTTCGTTTCAGGAAGGAGATGATTGCTGTCGTAGCAGACGTGCAGCACATGTTTCACTGCTTCACCGTCAGAGAAGAGCACAGAGACTTTCTCAGCTTCCTTTGGTACAAGGACAACGAGATCGGAACGGAACTAACAGAATTCCGAATGAAGGTCCACGTTTTTGGTAATAGTCCTTCTCCGGCCATAGCGACACTGGGCCTCAGGAAGATCTCAGAACTATCTGAGGAAAGCCATGGACCTGATGTCAAGGAGTTCATCAAGAGGAACTTCTACGTTGATGATGGTCTGACATCATGCTCAACAAGCCAAGAAGCAGTAGACCTGATGTGCAGAACCCAGGACGCATTGAAGCAATACGGGAACCTAAGGCTCCACAAGTTCGCATCAAACAGCGCGGATGTCATGAAGGCGTTTGAGCCACGAGACTTAGCACAGGACATCTACGACCTGAACCTTGATGAGGACCAGCTCGTGCAACGGAGTCTTGGTATGCGATGGAACTTGTCGAGTGATATGTTCGAGTTCCGCATCTCTACTGATGACAAGCCCACAACACGCAGAGGTGTACTGTCGACAGTGAACAGCCTCTTCGATCCATTAGGCTTTCTCTCACCTGTTATCATCAGCGGGAAACTCATTCTTAGAGACGTAGTGACCTGTACCTCAGACTGGGATGAGCCGCTGCCGGACCATATTCTGGCAAGCTGGGAAGAGTGGAGTTCATCTCTGAAGGAGTTGGAGAAGATCCACATACCCAGAACAACCGTGGTACATCTTAGCAAGGCAGTAAGAAAGGAACTGTGGACATATGCGGACGCGTCAGAGAAAGCCATAGCTGCCGTTTCTTACATGAAGGTGTACTACGAAGATGGCTCTGCGATGACTGGATTTCTACTAGGGAAGTCTAAAGTGGCACCAGTATCAGGCCATACCATACCCCGTTTAGAGCTTTGTGCAGCTGTTCTAGCCATTGAGATATCGCAGATAGTCATGGATCACATGGACATAATGTTCGACTCGGTGAAGTATTTTTCCGACAGTCGTGTGGTATTGGGGTATATCCACAATGATAAGAGACGATTTTTTATTTACGTCTCCAACAGGGTCGAGAAAATCAGAAGCCTTAGTGAGCCGTCGCAGTGGAACTTTGTGCCGACACACCTCAACCCTGCTGACGAGGGCACTAGAGGCGTAGTTCCTAAGGACATTGGAGAGTGTGCTTGGCTTAGAGGAACTACTCACCTGCAGCGCATTGACGACGAAACCAAGGCAGAAGGGTTTCCCCTACAGGAACCTCTGTCAGACAGAGAAGTCAGACCTGTATGTTTGAAGACTGAGTGTGAACCTATGCTTGGAACTCAGAGATATGAGAGATTTTCCAGCTGGGACAGATTGGTCGAGGGTATCGCCTTGCTCCAGCGATTCATCATAAGCAGAAAGGGAGGTAAATCACAGATTTTACCGAAGTCCATAGACTACTCTCAAAGAGCAGAAAACTACATTATCAAGACAGTGCAAAGAGAAGTCTATTGTGAGGAGATTTACTGTCTGAGGTCCAAACAACCATTGCCGAAGAATAGCAGCATTCTTGCATTGAGTCCGTTCCTCGACGACGATGGTATTGTTAGAGTTGGTGGACGCTTAAGACATCTCAACGATGCGACTGTCTGCAAGAACCCTATACTGATACCGGGGAAGCATCACATTGCGACCTTACTTGTACGCAAATACCATCAACTGGTGCAACACCAAGGGCGCCACTTTACGGAGGGAAAGGTCAGGTCCTGTGGGTTCTGGGTCACCGGCTGCAAGCGCCTTGTTTCGTCCCTCATTCACAAGTGTGTTACTTGTCGGCGACAACGTGGGAGCTTCGCAACCCAGAAGATGTCTGACTTGCCTACAGACCGCATACTGCCAGGAGAGCCACCGTTCACTTCGGTGGGAGTAGATATCTTTGGGCCCTGGGACGTCGTGACTCGTCGCACTCGGGGAGTTCCAGCCAACGGCAAACGATGGGCAGCACTGTTCACATGTCTGGTGACACGCGCAGTCCATGTCGAGGTAGTAGAGGAGATGTCCGCATCATCCTTCATCAACGCCCTGAAGCGCTTTACAGCCATACGAGGACAGGCAAAGGAGTACCGTTCCGACAGAGGAACCAACTTTGTTGGCGCTACCGACCCTCTACAGATCGACGCAATCAACGTGGAAGATCGTCAGGTCAAGGATTTCCTGCACTCTCGGGGAACAACCTGGATTTTCAACCCGCCCCATGCATCCCATATGGGTGGAGCTTGGGAGCGCATGATAGGGTTGACACGGCGCATATTGGACAACATGTTGAAGGATCATTCAGCACAGGGTCTTACGCACGAGGTACTTACCACCTTTCTGGCCGAGGCAAGTGCGATCATAAATTCTCGCCCACTTACCGCCGTTTCGTCAGATCCAGACTCGCCCTTTGTCCTTACCCCAAGCATTTTGCTTACTCAGAAGACGGATGTACCGACCGAAGCTGTATGCGACACAACTGCTAAGGACCTCTTCAAGGTACAGTGGAAGAGAGTACAGCACCTCGCCAAGATGTTCTGGGACAAATGGAAGAAGGAATACCTGCATACCTTGCAAGCGCGTAAGAAGTGGCATCATGGTCAACGTAACATTAGTGTTGGTGACATAGTGTTGTTAAAGGATGTCGAAACCCATCGCAACAACTGGCCGCTTGGACGCATTACTGCAACGTTTCCTGGCAAGGACAACTTGGTTCGCAAGGTTGAAGTACGTGTCAGCAAGGACGGCAAGACCACCTCTTACGTCAGACCAGTGACGGAACTCATTTTATTATTGGAGAACTGAATGTTTTCTGTACTAAATTGTATTCAAATCTTGTGTGATATAATTTTATATATCAGACGGGGAGTGTCATGTTTCGTGTACATTTTATTTTTTGTTACGAAAGATTTGTCGTACGACTTAATTTTTTATGTTGGAAAACCGCGCCATACTCGATGTATGCACAA
Source organism: Magallana angulata (assembly GCF_025612915.1). Lineage (NCBI taxonomy): Eukaryota > Metazoa > Mollusca > Bivalvia > Ostreida > Ostreidae > Magallana > Magallana angulata. The sequence goes on along the minus strand of NC_069111.1, from coordinate 31,177,465 downwards.
CTCTGATTCTCTGTATCGAGGCTTGTAATCCACAGTGTAAGTCTTTTGACATTTGTAAACTAGGTTATTTCAACATATTTTTATGTGAATTATCTGTATGTTTCATGTCAGTAATGCTAAGCGATGCATATTCTTGAAATCTTGTATTTTATGTTTACCATGTGCTCGGTGTATGGGGCGCCATTTTGTCCATCATATTTCTGGTCATTTAATTTCGAGTTGCAGTTGATTAATTTACTTTAACTTGCTGTTTATCATATGAATAGACTGAATTCAACTGTTTAAATCATATGTGTAAGGTTTCATAATCTAATTGCAAACTCTGTCCTAATATTTTTTGTATGGAAACCTGTACCAGTCATTGATTGTTACATTTTTTTTGTTACAGCTTTTTACCGTCGTCGGAGACGGTTATCTGTCTCCCAAATAAACTGATTTCACCGACACTTGTGAGTCCGACTTTTATTGGGGCAGAACAAATGTTACACATGTACTTTAATTATAATTGTAATTTTTAAATTTTATCTCTTTATTCAAATTAAATCATTCACGCTTTTGCTTGCTAAGGTTCCAATACTTTCTTCTCATATGAGATGAGAATAATCGGATTCTTGGCTAGCAAAGATGAGTTATCCAAAGCATACGGGTATTTCTTGCTGTCTTCACCCGAATGTATTGTCGATTTTCAAAAGAGTAAAACGTACGGTCTTAATGACCTAGGCAAGTTTTGTTTTGCCGACACATTATGAAATTTATCTAACTTGTTTCCGTCATAACTTTTATTTCATAGATTATTGTTTCAGTTGAATTCAGTATCATTATTTTTTTAAGTTCAATTAAGGCTTTGAAAAACATTCAATCGACTAAAAGAAATGTTTACAGTTTTGATGTATATATATTTTTGATGTATATTTTATACATTGATGCCATAACAAATAATACCGAATAGAAAGTCCTATTTTAGTAGAAAAAATAATGAATGGTTGTTATGTTCATGTTCCTTTAAATTTTTCATTAAATTATTCTGCTGTTACAAAGATTACACGAGGGGAAAACGTCAAATAAAATGTTTAGGTACTTATGTGAAACATCACATAAGTATAAATGGGAATTATCACTTGATACCCAGTATACTAATATACTCAACCGCATATCCTCTGTTTTTGTTCATGCTGAGTAGTTTTTTGGATACCAAATGAAAGGTAATAGTACACAGATTTTCATTATGTTCAATTACATTCCCATTTTCAGAAACGGAATGTGTGCTTATCACCAAAATCAAAATTTACAATATTTTTATGTATCGCGTCTGTCGGTTCACATCTCTTTTCCACTCAATAAATAAAAGAAGTCATTTTACATTTAAATAAATACATGCATAAAAGAAGACATTTTAAATTCAAATGAATACATACATAAAAGAAGACATTTTAAATTCAAATGAATACATACATGGTCGATCGACAAATCGTATGTGGCTCATTGTAATTAACATTCATTTTGCAGAGTTAAATGTGTGTGCCAAGACGGTTAATAATGCAAACTTAACATTCAACAAATACAATAAAAAAGTATTTCAAAAGTAGAACTGACTATTTTAAGCTGTAAAAATGATTATCAATAATAGCAAAAAACCCCAAACAAACCGTGTTACCTGTATCAAAGGAATGCTAGCGGGAAAAAGACTGATAGATATGGAACGCCAAATTCACAGAAATGAGCTAATCAAGCTACGGTTTACAACTCTTAATATAATAAGAGTTATCACACGATTTGTGAAACTATGATTACTTATTCCTAACTATAGTTAACAAATGCAAATTATAATTAACAGTTGTGAATTTATATCCATCAGCAAAATTCATTGTTAACTTTTATTTTCAGATAGATAATCTTTTATAAGCATCTATAATTATACAACCTTTAAATACAGTTTTACAGATAAAAATAAAACTATAGTTAACGATGCATTAACTATAGACTAGTTTACGGGTTGTAAACTATAGTTTATTGGTGGGAAACTATGTTTGGCTCATCTTTGTGAATTTGGCGTGCCATAAATAGAGATAGCTTTCTTTTTTGCTTTGGATAAAATTTGCAAATAGTGGTATATTTTGAAATCAATGATTTTGATTTTACATGAATATCTTAAGTGTACGCCCAAAAATTATTGCATAAGTACATTGTTAAGGTAGTTAAAAACTAAAGAACATCTTTTAATTTACTTCGTATTCCATCTTTTAATTCTCTCCTTCCGTATATAATGATAAACACTTTAGAGTGTAAACTTATAATTGTTCTGATTATCATCCATATATTGTTTGTACTGTTTTAGTAATTTGGGCGATAAAATGCATTGCAATTAATATTGTGAAATGATAATGCATAGAGCGAAACGAAAATAGAACGACAACTATATATACTATGACAAATACACATACAGGCGATGACTGTATTTGGGTGGTTTCATTTGGTGATGTTTCCTTCTTTACATAGCTATAATTTAAACTGTCGAGAAACACGATATGTGCATTGGATGGATGATTCGAAATACCCATTTATGCCATTGACCTATTTAGAAATAATTTCTAACAACTAAGTGCCTGTTTTTATCAGTTCTATATATAGAGCAAGTTCATGTCCTAGATATTTAAAAATAATGATAGAACACTGCCTCTAAGAACATGGAATGCACAAGGATTCGTATCTATGGCTTTCTGTGTTTGGAGTTGGGTGCATTGCTGTTGTTTATTTGTTGTATAATCCTGCAAACGTAAGTGTATCAAGAATACAAAATAATAGATAATTATTAGTTACGAAACTGGTTTGTGAAATATCAACATTCACTTTCATTTTATATGTGCGTAGTATTGATCTTATCTTTTATTCTTATCTTTTGATTGTTTATCATGAGTTTGTATATGTTAACATATTTTTATACAGTATTTTTGACTTCCTGCTTTGGAAAGCAATGTAATATTCTTAAGTGTATTTTTTCAGGTTGAATGGCGTTAAATTCAGTTTTGCTGATGTGCTGTTTATAACATCCGTTTTAACCATTTGTATGATCATCCTGGTTGTTACTGTTTGTTTCTGTGTTACCTCTACCACAACAAATCATGTAAGATATATTTCTTCTCCTTTTTTTTTAAACTTTCAAAATTTAGTGTCACACATCTTGGCCGATTCTGATTGGCAGATTTCGATATTTCAGAAAAATATCTCAGAACGAGAACCTATCATCTCTGATGACATCATCTCAAGAAAACTCAAAACCCTTCACGACAAGTTGGGTAAGGATACTATATAGTGCATGTATTTCATTATTATCATTTTTTTGCAACTATTAATATATCTAACAAGTCAGATTTGATTTCTGAATTTAAGTACACGTATGTTAGCTTATATTCAAACATATGTGCATTCTGCAAAGAATGGTACAATAATAATAATGGTAATGAAATACAATTGTAACGATTACGCTAATTAGTGTTGTATACGATTATAGTATTTTATTAATCTGCTATTTTCGGTGTTTATTGTTGATTCCTTTGTTGTCTTTTTTCCAGATAACGATTGTCCAATTTGTTTATCACCAATGCATACATTAGCAATACAACTTAGCTGTAAACATGGTAGGTGGAATAATTGCACACTTAATGTACAGGTTGCATTTTAAATTAAAATCATTATGGGTCCTTCAGATACATCTGTAAACTATGTCACTTGTTTCGGCTAACGTCGACGTCACTTCCTGAACATGCAATTTTTCCAAATGGACAAAATCTTTTCTCGAAAGGATATGAAATTATGTAGTTAAATTTAGGATAAATAAACATAATTTTGTAGAATGAAAGACTATTGTCAATCATTTTACAGGAATGCATTTTCATTATACTTAATCAGGCATTAATTGCATTCGACATTTTTCAGATTTTCATGAACAATGCATAAGGGAATGGTTTATAAGATCCAGAGGTTTTCGATGCCCGGGGTGTCGTCGAGTGTGTTCGGACCAACCAGAAAAAAATAATATTGAAGATTCACCAAATCTTCATAAGATAGAATTATGCAGTATAATGTCAATACCACAAAGTGAAAATGTTTAGATCTCTTTAAAGACGATATAGTTGTGAAAGGGGATTATTTTATATTTTAATTCTAAGGTTTGGTTTATCTATATTTTGTATTCCTCTGTGATATTTTTTATGTATGTTTATTTGGCAATTTAATATATGTTTGTGCATATTGCAAGAATACAAATGAAAATGGTATATACACACATATGATTTTAACATATTTTTATTGTTAATATATAATATATTTGATATACAATGGGTATCAACACAAGTTCTAGCAATTTACCCTATAGAGAACATACAAAAATATATACATATGGTTTTAGTTTTATGATGCATGTAAACTGTGTAATAATGAAATAATTTTAATAAAATCATGTTTTGTAACCTGGTTTTTTGTCATTTTTTATTTTACTTTTTTTTATTTATTTTTTAAACTGTTTTGCTGAGACAAGGTAAGTGCTTCTCCTTTTCATACGTCTTCTCAGTTCACATGTTTAAATTGTATTGAATATTAAGTTAATATAATTTAATACTTTGATACTTTTGCAAACTTAATTTCTGTACCATATAAACAATTAAATCAAGCATAAATAACAGGTTAACATTTATTACATTACATTACATTACCGAATTAACTTGCAAAGCTTAATACAACTTGCTAGACCGCATTATCAAATGTTTCAATCAATTTTTAAATGCCGATCAACAAACGTTTAAACTATATTTGTTGCTGACTCAAAACAAAGACAAAATTTCCATGTTTTATTTATATTGTTGTTGGTTTTTTTAAAATTTTGATAAGAGGAGATCAAAGCTTTAAATATCTTCAAATTGGATTTCATATGTAAACCTTAGTTTTTTAGCATTTGCTTCTATCTTGCATATTAGAATTTTTAATGAATCACACAGTTGCTAAATCTGTTGACTTAATATATATAAGGTTTTTTTTCCTTTATGCAGTATTATTTGACTGTACGGTCAAACTCACAAATCTGATAGGAAACAGTTGTTGTTACATGCTCTCATTTTTCCTATTTTGAGCCCTAGGGGGAGCTACGAAAATTTAAAAACAAAGAAAAAAGGAGGGGTATCCAAATGATAGAAAAACATGATCTTTAATAATAATGATAACAACCCCTCTTTATGTAATATATATTGATTAACTGAAATTAAAAAGATGTACTGAATTAAAAAGAAACTAAGGATTTTGTGTTCAATAGCGATTGATAGACAAAAAAGTAACGGAGGTCCACGCCTCATTGCTAGGAACCCGTGGTCAATACGGGGGGGGGGGGGGGGGTGTCACCCTCATCCCCAGATCCCATTCAGTATCATGTAAGGGCTAGGAATAGTGCTGTAATAAGCAATAACCGTCGGATTTCCCCACAATTTAAATCTGTCACCTCAAAAAATAAAGATTTATATATAACGACAAACTAATATAAATGTCTCATACATTTACATTCAGAATACTTTATTATTTTTTGTATGATTTTTATAATAACTTTACATTAAATTTTAGCAACTTTCAACAATTTCAATCCATCTACTCGAAGAAACATAAGTTTAAAAAATCATACATTGGGTATTTTAATCAATTACTCGTACCATGAATTCTGTTTATTGATATCTTTCGTACTCGTTCACTGAATTAAATTCTGCTCGTTGGCAATTATTAATAATGGACAAATATGGTTACTATTATTTTTATTTTTTGTTTGAGGGGGAAAAAACCTGTGTTGTTTTGTATATTTAGTCGTTATCTATATAGGCCTATTTGAAGCATACTTGGGGTTTTCCCCTTCCTAACAGAATGGTATAAATATTGATGCGTATATTTATTTAACTATATCACTTCCTTAGTGTGATAAAAACATGGAAATGCTGCTATTCAGTTGCAATCATAAATTTGAATATTTAAAAGATGCATGGCTGATCATTTTTGTTTTGTTTGTCACGTGACATTTTGGTTTAAAAATAGAAGCTGATGTAAACTTTGCGTAATACAACAGAAATAACAGATAAACAAAGAATTGCAGGATGGCGCTCACCAAGAATCGAATTTTGTGGTGGATTGGAATAGAACTTCTTATATTGATAGTTTTCGCTATCGGGGTTGTAGTAAGGTAAGTTTTAAACTATGTAAATCCCCATTTGTTTGGGGTTTTCATGATCACGTGTATTTGTTTGTAAACAAACGGAATGTAATGAAAACAACTTCGGAGCTGAATGATTTTTCTTTCCCAACAGAGTCGCGGGCGACGATCAGAGTGACCTAGATATTATAGTGACCTTCACTGTTCTGGGATTCTGTCTGCTACTACTGATAGTAACTGTGGCCATCTATCTTCGGTCATACGAAAACGAAACTTCAAAGGTAACTTTTATGTACGGTCAAGCGGTTGACAGGGCTTTTGGACCCCCCCCCCCGATAAATCCATAATTAATTTAGACCTCTTATAGAATGCCTTAAAGTTAGGAATTTTGTTTCCCACCCCACCCGGACAACCTCATTCATGGATGTGCCTGACGATGACCTGAAGTATATGCATTTAATATATAGAGATACTGTATAATTTTTTCTGTTTGCTTTCGTCACAGAAAAAGAAGGCTTTTGTCAATATTTTGGATCAAAGAAAACTGGCCATGAAATTGAAACCCATCCATAAAAACTTCGGTAGGTAATTCTCTCATTCTTAAATGTACTTTTCTGTTTATTTAATCGTAAAATGTCTAAAACGAAGGTTTTACATTGTTAACGATGGTGTTGTCTTTCAGCCTCTGATTGTGCAATATGTCTGCTTCCTAAGGATTCCATGGCACACAACATTGTGCAGATCAGCTGCAGCCATAGTAAGTTATAGCCAATGTACAAATTTAATACATTTATAACTGTCATTATTTTACATTAGATAAGAACATAATATTGCTCCTACTCAAAATCTTGATTGACAGACTTAGGCAGTTGTAGAATAAACGTAGTTTCAATTCATCGCATTAGTAAATTAGATACGCGAAGTATTTCATTTTGTTAGTTGTAATGTTATATTTGATTTAAAATAATATATTCTTTGCAATCAATTGTGTAACTGTTTATGATACTGAAATTATTTTTTTTAAAATCATTAAATATTAAATGCATAGATATCCAAAAAAGAAAATTCTCGACCCAGGTATTATTATAAAATCATTGTCCGCAGGAAAGTTTTGCCGCGCTCAATTTGTATTTATTCTTTGGTCATATTGTAGATTACCACGAAAAGTGTATCAAAGAGTGTTTCCAGAAAATGGACAGTCTCCAGTGTCCCGAGTGTCGTCAGAACGCCAAGGATCACCCCCTAATAGCCACAGTGGTCACAGAGTGCGAGCAAACACAGAGCTGAAGTATGTAGATGCATTTCCTTGAAATAAACAAAGAGCCAAGAAAGGCTATACAATGGATATTGGGAGCCAACGGAAATAACACTCACTGATGTTGAAGAGTTTAAAAACTGATTTTTTATGTGTTTTTTTTAAACTGCCGTGTTTTCTCTTCACGATAAAGGAGGGTATCAATGATCTGAAATCCGTTTTTTATGATGTTGATGACAAGATCTGCGCATGCTATTTGTATGTGTATCCTAGTCCGTGGTACTTAATCGTGGTAACATGGCTAAAAAGGGGGGCGGGGATCCTCCACATGAATATGTATTGATCTCTTTTATTTACAAAAACCAAGCATGCAAAGCTCATGATCATTTATTGTGCAATATCTATATTCCATTTGTACTTATTTTGTATATGCTCATCTTTTTTTACAGCAATATTATTTTCTTTTGCAAATAAACATAAATTTATAATTGTTTGTCGTTCTTTTGTGAATAAATGTTAAGAGATACCATTTTTAAAGACGTCCGACAACAAGACATAGCATCTTTTTGCTAGAAGACTCTGCAATGCAAATTCAAATCGGTTCCTAGGCAAATACGATTACGCACGAAATTGATTCATGTATATGTATCGATACTTTCTATAACAAGGTGTTTTATGTTATTCATTCTATATTTGATCATCAGGATCTTGTTTGGCCTTGACCAGACACCCTGTCTGTGTCACGTTTAAATAAGTTTTATAATGACGACGGGTGGGAAAGCTAAGGATTACCCTAACCAGACACACACATATATATAGATGATTTTGTCCCCAGCAATGAATTTTTTAAACCCTTGCAATGGGAGGCAAAGAGACATTTGACCTCTTTTTATTGGCCTTGACAGTTTACCTTGACCTCTTATTAAAATTGAATCCTAATACACGTAATTCAAATGATATAATACCAAGGGTACTGTCGCTAACGGGTGAATAAATGGAGAGCTATGCGATCGAACCGACAGAAATTGATAAGTACCCATAGAGGAAGCATTTAAAAAATTGGCATATTTTGTATTTGTTTTGCATAGCAACCTGCATTAGGTTGATCTATTTATACTTGTCAACTAATTGGTTCCATGCGTATCTCAATCTTCTATTCTTGGAGACACCTTAAAAAACATGAATTTTACATGATTTCTTGTAAATCTAAAAATAACATTACATGACTGTTAAGATCATTTTGGTGTCATTTATATTTACATTGTATATTAGCCTATTTAAGATAAGTATGTTCCATTTATGAAAGAATTATCATACAACTACATGTATAATTTTACTTAACACCATTTAACATAGTCCATGACATATTATATCTGTCGACAGGGTCAAGAGGAACGACCGGCAATAAAGCAGAAACAATGTGTAAATTGTATTAAACGATGTCTGTCATCTCCTCTAAATTTGATAATAAATCTGAGGGAGTGAGTAACTTTCTATATTTATCTCTTAAACAGCTCTAGGGTGCTCCCTACTTTCATTTTTATCCCATTACGTGTGCGATAATTTTAGTCACAGATTGAAATTAATGCCGCGGAAAAGCTGTGCGTATGGAAAGAGGTAGAAGGATATACGGAAACCATGGATTTAGTCGGCAGTCGGTTCTCTCTCTTACTTACCATTGAGATACTAACTCTGACTGTGTATGTTTTCTGCATCCTACTGAACGTGTAAGTAGCAACAAACTAAAATACTGTCTCGTGACATCATGCATCTATGGTTTGAATTTTTTCGTTCAACATTTAAACTTTCACACCCGATTCACCATATTTTAGGATATGTGGTTCCAAGTTTTCACAACGTGATACTATTTTCTCTGCGGTGGTTTTTGTGGTGTGCTGCGTCATTCTTGTTGCCACTGTGGTGCTTGCTTGCAGAGCGCGTACAACTACCAGAATTACACAGGTAAAACTGCCCTCTTGATTGATTTATTTCTACCTTGAAATATTTGAAATATTTCCCGAAATATCTGGTATTTCATTCCTAAACTATTTGTCTAAAGCATGTTCTAAAGATATTTTTGGAATCTTGCAAAGCAAGTTTTAAAGCTTAATCATGGCATGAAAATAGAACACAGGATTGCTTTTTTTTCCTCGAGAAGATAACGTTTTGTCATTGTGTGGGAGGTTGATAATTTTTTTTCCATAGAGTCTTGTTATGTAATGGTCTATAAAGCGAAGATTGACATCCAGTTTGCAGAAAAATATTGATTATATAAAACATGGCCGAAGGAAATTCTCAGTCTAGGAAACGCAACCACAGCTCTCATCACGCAATTAATTGACCATTTCTCTCTATGAAAGTTATAAATAAAGGTAATAGAAACTGAATCATTAAACATACTCGAACTAATGCAATTTTGAGAGTGTGAAGAGTTTTTATGTATGCATTGCCTGAACGACACATTATACTTTTTATCGTCGACTTTGGGATGGCGGATGTGACGCACTACTCGTGATTTGGTCTGCTCATCTGGTATCCATGATAACAATATTTTACCTGTAAAAAATATTTTTGAGAGTGGTAAATTCAAAGCTGATTTCGAAGGAAACATAAATTCTTGTTAACTATTATAGTATCGTATGAAGGAGGCTAGATGGCCAACAATTTATCAATCAGATCCTCATTTAAATTTGATATATGATATTTTTTGCCATTAAAATTGGTCATTAAAATTTGATATATGATATTTTTAGCCATAAACTGTCAATTATTAAGGAAAAATTTCAAATATTTTGCTTTAAATTTGAGTGTTTTCCTGTATCTTTATAATAAAGAGCTCTTCTTTTAAGGAAATTAATATAGTCTAAAAATGACCTCGACTTCCGAACCGTCTTAAGAACTTAAGTCTGTGTTACGTTATGTAAGGCACGATCCTCTACTTGTCTCGCACTCGCAATCTAACAGTGGACCAACTCTTTAACATGAATAAATGAGTGTCCAGGGAAACTTTACCCAGGAGCACAGGTACCCTGGAGATCTTTTACCGCGCTAAATGGATTCGATTTCTTATGGGGGTATCATATATCATATAACTTTTATGTCTCCTTTTTTGAAATTCATGTCCAATTATGATTGGCTCCATCACACTTTCGTTAAGGAAATCCCACCAATCGCGGTCATGCTTGCGCATGCATCGATAATCAATTGTTCGTTTTCAGATTATGATCTGCGCCTTCATGTCTTCAGATCAAAAGTCTAATTAAGGTCTTCCGTTGGAAACGGAAGACCTTATTGTTTTTGCTTTGTTTCTTTTCCTCTATTATTATTATTATTATTATTTTTTTTTTCTGTCACGTTTTCTCAAAAACGCTTCAGCCGATTTTCGTGAAACTTTCAGATCTTATTCATGACAAAATTTGTAAGAAAATTACACGAGATTTTTTTGGTCGTCACTTCCGGTACTGAGATATTAAAGATTTTATGTTTTTGCTTGTTCACAATTTTTCTCAAAAAGTATTCAAGATAGGACTTTGAAATTTTCAGAGAAGGTAGAGAGTGAACGGCCGCAGTGCCCTTCGCATATCCGAACGTCAGCCGTCACTTCCGGTCGTCACCGGAAGGAAATGAAAAACCTTAATTTTTTAATTTTTTGGATTTGAATTTTTTTTAGTTTTTCATTCGATAGAGACGCTCTCAAAACTTCAGAATATGAAATTCGTTTTAAAATCAATCCATGCATTCTTGAGATTTTGGACTCCAAAGTTCTGAAGCGAGGGTCCGCGTAGCTCAGTCGTTAGAGTGGTGGACTTGTGCCCAGGCGACCCGGGTTCAGTCCCTGAGTGCCGAATCTTTTTTCTCTCTCATTTGTGTTTTGATTAATGGGTTTATCTTTAAAATGATGGATTTGAATGTTTGCCGAACGTTATATTTTTGTCATAAATAAAAAAAGATAGCGGCTTTTTTTAGTACAAATATAGAGCTCTTTTCTGTCAGCAGCTCTCTAAATCACGTCGCTCGTCGCATCGCCGACATAAAAGACATGCCGCCGAAGTGCCCCTGCAGTTCGACAGCATTAGAGTTCGCTGGGTCGCTTTGCCGGCATCAAAGAAATGCCGCCATCTCTATGACTGTATGCACACAACATTTAGCAATGCGCCCACGTTATTCTACTCGGCTTAAAAAGGAGGACTGTTTAATTCCATATATAGATACACACATGCATGTATACATGCGTTTATTGACAAAGGTTGCTTATATATTGATTTCCTGAACATTATAAAACGCTATGTAATCAATCTCTCTTTCTCTCTCTCTCTCTCTCTCTCTCTCTCTCTCTCTCTCTCAAGTACAAATGTTTTAGCATTTGAATAAGAACTAGTACAGGTAACGTGGAGTAAATTGGATAGAAGCTAAATGTACATTGGCGTCCAAAAATTATACATATTTTATATCAAGATAATGTCTATGGATTCAAATAATTTGAAATTCATTGTTAAATAATTGTCTTCTTACTGATTGGAAGTCAACGCTAAAAAGTCATTTTTATTACAGATGGTGTACTTTTTCCTTTTTTGTGCATGTTTATATACTGATACAAATCTGTTGCCTGTCGGGATTAAGAAAAGCCTCCGAAGAACAATTAAGACAAAATTCCTTAAATTAAACGATGCTTATTGCCTATACCTGGAAATTAAATTTACACAGTACACGCACCGACCCCCCCCCCCCCCCGCCCTTTCCTATTCACAAAATCGTTTAGTTTTCATGGCCTGATTTTACTGGATCTGTCATTTTGAACCTTTATTTTCAACCTAGTTCAAGTCTAGATTACTGTACTAATGACCTGACCTATTCGTTCATTTTTAAGAGAGATATGAATTTTTGGGCATTCGAGTTTCGATTGGCGCGCTTGACATGTACTGTAGAAAAAAATTCTAACTCCCGAGCCCCTTACTCAATCCTAATGAAATTTTGTGTAAATGTACCTCGGACCCTATTCTTATTGTCTGTGAAATATGCAGCGGATTGAACAATTAAGAAGAAATTCCTGAGATCAAACGGCGAGTATAGCCTGTACGGGGACTTAAAATTTACACAGTACAAGTGATGTAAGCAGCCGCGTAATATTTCTGTTGCATGTATATTTCTTGTTTTCCGTTTAGTCTGTATCTACGATAGCGTGTGAACTACTTATGAATGTTAGAACTGTGGAAATTACTGTCATCAAATTTTTACCGAATAAATTTACGTGTTACTGATTTCGTTATTTCTACATTTATAAAGATTTTATCAATCCTGCTGAAATAAAACAGTCAAACATAATAGTAAGCGACACGAAAAAACATTCTCAACACTGAAATACATGGGTAAAATGCATCAGTCATTGTTTTAGGACTTCCCCTAATTGTTGTTAACCGAATCCGAGATCCACACCTCAAAATTTTATTTTCGATTTATTTAAGACGAAAATCAAGCTCGGGTCTTTTCACCCTTCCCCCCTTCCAGACACAAACACCAATCAATATTTCAAATGACCTCGCACTGTTACCAAACCTGAATAGTCAGACATCATACACGTTGTTTTTCATCTCATACAAAAACTAAGCTCCTCTCCCGGGCGGAAACTCCCAAAATTCAAAGACAAATTCGGAAATTATTTCGCGTCAGCCATGTTTTGAGACAACTGCAAAGGCTGTGTGTTCTAATCTCGCCGGAGCCAAGATTTGTTCTTTCTCTCTATTTTTTCTCTCCTTTTTGTCTAATTTTCTAACTAAAATATTCAGCATAAAAGGGTGTTTGACTGTAGTACAAGTTGAAAAACACTCTTTAATTAAGATTTAGACAAAAACAGTGTTTTATTATTAGGGTCTTCCGTCTTCAGCGGACGGAAGACCTCCTCGTTGCTCGCAACGAGATCGTGTCTAGTTTCGCTTTTCCGTTTGTAGAAATATTCTAGAACCATTTTAACAAGACCTTGGACTTTCGGTAGGACGTAACTATTTACCCGTATTTCTTAAACAAAACAAGTTAAAAATGACGCGCAAGTTTCGAAAGAAACATGTATAGGTTGCGTAGTTTAAGTCCAAAAGCCCAACAAATCTTGTTGATTTCAAAGAGTCGTGACTCAGGCCAGCAATGAAATAGACAGGCCTACGTCACATTGCTATTTGATAAAACTACCCAAAGTCCTAGCTCTTGTTAAAATGATTCTGTCTTTTGCATAACACCCCACTAACATTGTGAAGTAAAAATAGTCCGGTTTTGTTAACTTTCTGATATTGGTGATGGGAGGGGGAAAGGGTAAAAGAATATCTGAGTCCAGTTAAAAGATGAATAAAGTTTCTTTTCTTTTTAAACTAAAAGATTTTACAGGCTTTATCAAGGTTAAAGAAACCGATTTAAAATAAGTTCATATTTTTGCGCAAAAATTACTGGTATATTGAAGAGACAGTCAGACTAGCATTATGATCAAAAATCCAGAAATTTCTTGGACAGCTACAGTTCTGCATCTAATATCCGTTAATAATTCGCACATGATAGTTTTCTATTGCAGACCACGAAAGCATATAGAAAGTTACAGCAATCAAACCAGAGTCACTATGGTAATTATGATTAATATTTAATAAATCTCAAACGAAATGTGAAACATTTTTCACAGAAGCTCAATGATATTGCATAGTATTCAGCTATAGTATGTTTGGAATTTCATATACGTCAGCCAGCTTTCAGCATTCAATTCCTTGGGGTACTGCCTACGACTTCCTACCAGCTGCACCACAGCTTATGATTGCTGTACACGCTTGCAAAGATGGTAAAAACAAAGGCATGAAAAGAAATATTTTAAGAAAAGTTGGGTGTATTGGATATTACGACCATATTTTGCAGCAAGCCTTTACTAGAGAATAGTGCTTGTGCTTTGCAATGCGATCGGGACACCTGTGACGTTGGTATAGTCGATGTGTCTAAAGAAAGTGGAAAACATTGACGCATCATTTATAACTTTCCTATTTTCCTTCATACGTTCTATCCATTATCGCTAGGCTCTCAGCAGTATCACCACTATTATAAAAAAGAAAAATCACCTTGCGCCTATCTACTTAGTAATCAAGCTAGTCAATAATTGATACAATTCTCGGGGCTTATTTTTGCATATATCACTTTCTGATTTATCAAAACTGTCTGATTTTCAAATCTTTGATACTTCGGTATATCTTCAACCTTTATTGCTTTTTGAAAACCGTATGCTGTTGGATTTAAAGTTTTTTTCGCACATAAGCAGAAGCAATATGAAAAACACAATTAGCTATAACAATAAGCATTTGCATAAAGCAGCAGTGTGGCAACGCACTTTGAAAAAATTACGCACTTTAAAATTTTTTTCAAAGTGCGTTGTAACACAGCAGGCAGTCGGGAAATAGCAGTTAGTAGCTGACAGTTGGTTGCCCGAAAGTCGTTTATGGAATGCTATAAGTATGCAGATTCACATAACTCAATCTTTTCTTGTAGCTTCGGATTGTGCTATTTGCTTATCACCAAAAGACCCAACACTTTCGCCAATAGCAAAGCTGGGATGTCACCATGGTAATGTTCATACACTTGGCAAACGATTCAAGTTTGATTACAGAGTATTAAGGTCTGCTTACATGTAATTTTAATAATTTGTTATAATACTATATAGCGACATCAATGGATATGGGGATATGATACAGCGTATGTAGTAAATTTTCTTTACAATAAAAATGCAAGATGTTAGTTGTTCTGTATCGTAGTTTAAACTTTCTCAAAGAATATCGATTCAGAAAAATTATTTTCTAACAGTTACATTTAATCTTTGCAACTGTCATTTATGTCGCTTCTTCAAAGATGTCTTTTGGGGTAATATTTGACAAATTAATGCGAATGAAATTTTCGTGCTGGAGATGATATTGCAAAGTTTAGTACCGGCAAATATCAAGTAAACGTTAACGATTTTTATATTGCTCTAAATTTCATTTATTAATAAGCTGTACCGTTTTCAAGTGCATAAACTGTTTAACCTCTCCTAATTTATTTCTTTTTTTTAGTTAGAAAATATTTATTAATTTATACGTTCGATAAAATCAAAATAAGTTTTATTTGGGCAAAGTTACCGGAATATAAGAGAATAAATAAAAGACGATTACCCAAAAGATTAAATAACTCTTACAAGCAAAATAAAATAAGGCAATTAAAAAAGGCTGAAAGTGGATTAGTAGGCTGCCTCCCCCTCCCCCCACCCCCGGGCCTTCATCCTTTGTAACTACTACTATTACAAAATATATGCTGTCGACACGCTTTTGTTGGTGTGTGTTATATTGACTGTCATTTTTAAGATTATCACAGAGACTGTATTGAAGAATGCTTCAAGAAGACACGAGACCCACGCTGCCCTAAATGTCGCCGGGCTCCCTCTGATATACATGTATCCTCTCTGACGTCACAGTCGTGTCCAACTTCTCTTTCGGCACCTGTAGAGTCAAGTGTTAAAAGAGGTAATAAATGCAATAGATTGCTGGTTACAAGCAATTTATGAAGTGTTTCACTATGTTTAAGAATAATTTATCATTACCTTATTTCTACTGGCGTTGGACGGATGTGATCCTTGAAAAAAAAAAGGGGGGGGGGGTGTCTTTCAATACAGGAAGTACTTTGTCAATGTTGCTATTTTTTAATGTAATATATACTCCCTTTCATTCAAATGTGTCAGTTTGAATATTTAGGAGTTTATTTGTAAACAATCGGAAACTCCTGGTAGATTCCAACGCATGCTGTTTCAATTATTATTATAAAATTTCTGGATCAGCGGACAAAAATGTAATGGAAATGTAATGTACGCATACCTGAACAAAGTTAATTGATACTCATTGAAAACTTTGCCTATAAATGCATTCCCAGTCGGCTTGGGGTAAAATGCTGACGATGGACCCTCCATTTTGGAGGGTCCATAGTGGAGGGGGTGGAGCTTGGTGTGTCAATCTTAATTAAGAGTCCGTTTGATCTGTCATTCCAATTATGTTATCAGAAACAGAATGGGCCACAACATTGTTTTATTTATATGACTTTTAAACACAGGCACATAAAACTCCCCTCCCCCAATTCAAATTTGCTCATTATATACAATGAATATCATGAAAAAAATGGATTTCATATCTGTGTAATTGTTGAAATTAATAATGGGAAAATTAATTGGGAATCCATGGAAGAACATTTTTAAGAATAGCATTCCTAGTAAATCCAAAATTTCAAAACTATGTTCCAACATAAGTAGCTACTGTCAAATAAAAAAGGGCACCGCAAAGCGGAGCATCCCCTCGGGAAATGAAAATATTGTGCTGGGAAATGCATTATTCAGAAATAAACATGTAATTGAAGAGACCAAATATTTAACTTGTTAAAAAGCATTTGAATTAAAATATTTCGTTAATTCCTATTCCCCTGCACGCTCTATGTGTATCCATGGGGGATGGGTGCATTTACTGGTTGTACAATTGTTCCATTACTAGCGAAAACACACCACAAACCGTGATATAGTCCAAAATGAAAAATAGAAGCAAGCAGGAGATTAAGTTAACCCTAATTTAATCGAAACAAGCAGCCGTCTGAACCGTATTTCGGGCTATATATTTAACGAATTACTTGGAGAAGAACAGGTTCATATTTCAGAAGAGACTTTGACAAAAATCGTCAACATGATCAACCGGGAATTTAATGGATAATGTTCTTTTAGATCTATTAATTTATTAACATTTGTTACTCAGGGAAACAAATAAATCTCTCAACATTGAGGTGAGTTAACTTCCTGTTCCCAGTTTCACTGGACTCAGAATAATTGTTACACAAACATAGATTAATTTATGTATCCTGATAAAGTTCATTTGAAGTTGCCAAAATCATTAAATGTTAGGACCCCCCCCCCCCTTTTTTAAATTTCTAATAAACTACCCATATGTTTTTAGCTATTAGGTGCATGATGAATTGGAATGACAGATCAAACGGACTCTGAATTAAGATTGACACACCAAGCTCCACCCCTTCCACATTGGACCTTCCAAAGTGGAGGGTCCATCGTCAGCATTTTACCCCAAGCCTACCCAGTCATACCGTATATTTTCCTTATTCAAATAAAGCTATGTGTATATAGCGCAAAACCTGAGTCAGGCCTTTCACGAATGTGCTTTTAAAAATGTTTGGTTTAATGGGTGTAACCCGTAAACACATGACCCTTCACATCTTTTGCGAAACCGGATCTCACACGTGCAGTGACACATTACTGTATTGTAAAGGGGGCGGGGGGGGGGGGGGGTCCAACTCCTTTAAGGGTCATTTAAACAAAATTGAATATATCAAAAATGGTTGAAAAAGAAAAACCGAGGAAGGACACTTGGAAGTGATTATCGTAAGCAGTTGTTTGTTTTTTTAGTCATTGTACACTGTTCTTTTGCAATATTTGAAAGGAGATGGGCGTACAAGGCGTTATATATCCCCCATTGTGTGCAATAAAAAAGAACCTGGCCCCGGGGCCATAAAACTTAGACGAGCTAACTTTCGATCTCAGTCTCACTTTTCCACTATGTGTTCCTTTTGTAAAAGTGAGACTGAGATCAAAAGTTTATTTTTTAGCTTGACATTAATACATTGTTTATACTTTGAATTTCACGATGCATATCAATAACGTGCTTCCATTCTTGATCCCAAGAAATTATGCCACATGACGTTTTATATGTAATCTTAACATCTACTGTGCTAAATTTCAAATTTTTGGTATGAAATTTTTATCAAAATGAAAAGTTTTCAGTCTTTCTGATCTTTGATTCATCAAAGGGGGGTTTAGAAGCATTATGGGTAAACATTTGTGGTTTTTACAAAAACTTCAAACTTTATTTAATTGTCAAACTATCAAGGTTATTCACACTGATTGATATGTGTCAGCCTGGCTCAATGTGATAGGCGGAGGACTGTAGACAGTACCTCTCGGCATAGAGGATGTTCGAATCACTGATGGTGTTTTATTTTTGTGCGCTTTTGCTTCCTTTTAGGTAAAACACTATTTTTTCATTTTTATATTACAAAATTAGTTTGGAAAATATTTAAAACCCTTCAGATAACGACAAAAAATACGAAATGTTCTTGCCCAGTCCAAATAATGTCAAATAAATAGTAGCGCTAGCCCAGTCAAAGGTTATTTGAGATCACGTAAACATAAAAATGAAACTAAAAAGAAAAGTATAAGGTATAAATGTATGTTTGTTAATGGTCAGATAATGCAGTTCTATATCATTAATGAACTGATGCACATCTTCAAATGTAAAATTTCTTTGTATAAGAGATGTACATAAGTCCCTTACATATCCTAGGTGCAAGTGATTGAACGCTCTCCTCCTTTGCGATAATTGAAATTTGCAATCTAAGAAGTTTGTTTCATATCATTGTGAAATTTTCAACTATCCGCTTGTTCTATTTTTTTGATTTACATGCACTATTGTAAAGTGTAATTCCATGTAAGTAAAAAGGTCTTATTCAATCTGTTACAGGGATCCTGATGTCAATGGAGTCAATTGTATAGCATTCGTTTATTATTTACTGCAGAACTGTGCTGATGAACAAACCCGTCATCAGAACCTGTCTCTAGGAGGAAGAAGGCTGCAGTTTAAATACTACTGGTTTTCTCCAAATTTGGCTTGTTTGCATGACCCTCTATGGTTAGAAAGACTTTGTCATTTCTTCAGTGTACACGATGACGTCATGAACTATATCGTTCAAGTGGGTTGATTTTACTTGCCAATGTGCGTTTGAGCTAAACTGTAAACGAATAAGTATAGTGTGAACTCTTACGAGATTTTCTATTTTAAAAAAAAGGCAGATTTTACCTTTTTTTCAAAAGCATGTACCGAAACCATTGCAAATGATCATATATATATTTAGGCAAATCCTGGTGCTGAGGCAAGAGTTATAAGCCTTTTTTAAAGCTCTATTATTTGTTACATTACATTTCACAGAAGGTTAAAAAGAGAATTTTTTACTACTTTTAAGCATACTAGTATTGGATAATATCTAAACCCCCAGTAAAAGAACAGTTTTGTTCTAAATTAGAGAAAATTTTAAAGTGAATTTTCTAGCTCTATACAGTTTGATATTTTCTATAGAAAGTTTGTGGTTAGAAATGTCCATATTTATTTTTTTTAGAATTGGATTTAATAAACAGTAGATATTAATAATCTAAGAATTTCAATTAAATGTGCCAGCGACTGCCAGAATTAAGCTTTGGCATCCTTATTATTATATGCGATCTGTTTGCTTTAAAGATATATTTTACATACAAGAAGGATTCGCCCTTGCAATGAATTTCGTGCAGTTTTTTTTTTTAAAGGGTAAATATTGTTGTATTCATTTATTGGTTTTTGTTGTTGAAATTATTTGATATATTTACATGTATATATTTTACGTAATAAATATATCACACAATGGGGAGTTTTATCATTTCGAGCGAGTATCGTTATATATATATATATACGAGGGTTGTTCGGAAATTATTGAGACTTTTACTCTTATTCCCTTTGGAAAAAAGATAAACCCTCGAATTTTTCACCAAAAAGTAAACCAGGATAGAGTAACTTGGTAGTCCATGACATTATTAGATCTTTTCTGGTCAGCTGACAAACTTCGTCCAGTGACCCGGACCAACCGCAAACTTATTGTAACGTCATTTTCGCTTCTCACTGATCCTATATTTTAAATACCGAACAAACAAACGGAAATTAGAATTATTCTTCATTTCTTATTATTTAGCCATCCTCGAAGTAAAATATTCACCTAGCCCCCGGCTCACTGAATATTGTACTTCTCGGGTAGCTAAATCATCGTTTTGACCTCAAAAACAGCAATAACTAGGATGGGAAGCGTCTCAGTCTATATCGATATATTCTATGCTTTATCAGATTTAAGAAAGATTTAGGTGCAGTTGCCAGATACATTACATTCGTAATTATAGTATCAACGAAAACGAGATAAGCATGGATATGATCTTTTCTGGTTTATACTTGCTTGATTACCGAAATCATACAGACTCTGTTAAATTATTATTATATTTTCTTCCAAACACTCGTAAACATTTAACAAATTTAGACCAGAGTCCAGAAAACCCAATATAGATCACCACCAATCTATGATGAAGCTCGAAAATCTCGGATGTAATTTATTTATTTTTTCAAGAAAATGTTGTGCAAAAAGAAGAGAGGCTTTAGAAATTTACATCTTCATAGGAGTACTAGTATACGATTAGATGTTTATCCTCTTACTCAAACACCCTTGGTAAGATGTTCAGGACGAGGGGTACTAGCCAACATATACACCAAGGGACATAACGTTTTCCTCATCACTCCAATTCACATAATTATATATTGTTAAAGCGATTTGAATTCAATTGGACCAACTTTTAAACTCAGAAATATGTAATAAAACTCTTCTTGTATTCACTAGTGAAACATTAGGGACAATTAAAACCAGATGTAACAAACTGGTTAAAAGATGCATTGTAATTGAAATAGTTTTACCTACATAAAATGCATGAAAACAATATTTTGAAGGATTTTCTTTTATTTTTTAATTCATTTCCATGAAGAAGCCATCATACATACTATTGAAGTATAGTTTGATCTTAAGCTAAAAGAAAAAGGTCTGATCATTTTTTAATAACAAAATGAGGTGCTCATTCATATAAAATAAAATCAAAGTTCTAGAAATACTAAATCAAATAAACTGATTTCTTGAAAAGAAGATTTTTTGGGGGGTCTTCCTGCAGAACTGGTTCACACAGAAAACTGACATTGGTTATTCACATTTTTGAAGAAAACAAAAATTCCATAAAAATACTGACATTCAAAAAAATTGGAAAAACTGTAATTAATCCATGATTCAACATAATTAAGGAATTAATCTTATTTTCTTCCACTATTACCTCAGTTGGCCAAGTTCTAATACACTTCAAAGAATTAACATGGTTATGGGACATGGAATGTAAGTTATCTTAATGAAAAATGTGCTTTTTTATAGATACGTACATGATTTCAGATTCATTGCAAACTTTTAAATGATTGGTCATAAAAAACAAGAAGTATAGCACTATGAGGCCAAGTTGTTCAGTTCTTCAAATAAAAAAACTCTGTACAGGATTATAATACAAAAAATCTCTGTGCTACAAAATAAATCATATTATATATATACAACAGGAGCAACAAAGAAGTGGATGTTATGATCATTCATTTAAAATATTTTCTTTTACTGTAAATACCCAAAGAAAACAGCATAAAAAATTCAATGCATCTTGAAAGTTCAGAAATAAAATTAACCCTGTCCATTGAAAATGACAAATCTTTCACAATTCAACCAATTTTTTTTTTCAAATATAACATTTGTATATACACACAACCAACAGTGAGTAAGAATGGGTATTAACATTTCAATGGTTGGAGTTAAGATACATGTACATCCAATATCATAGAAGCAAAATGGGTTCTAAATTCTGTGACATATTTTTTTTTTAAATTAAAAAAATTAATGATCCTTTATTTATCTAGAGTTTAACCTCCTATCATGAAAAATAGTGAAAAGAAAATAATTTGTAATGTTTCAGAAAATGCATAATGAAGATATCTTCCTCCAAATAGCACTAACAAAAAATGTTCTTGAATTATCCATCATAGGTGATGCAAACAAATACAGTATCACGCTTTACTCTGGACAATATCAATGGAAACAATAAAAACTTAACAAGCTATTATCTACTTGTAAATCTAACATCTTTCAGTAATGCACTTCGATTTGGTCACTTGGTTTCATCTACGACCAAATTTAATTCCATTCTTGTCGCCAAATTTTTCCCCATTGCCAACAGTCCATTCTGGATCGTTTGGATCTTCACTCAAATTTGATCCGTTTGAGCTGTTGGGAGATTGAGGCACACTTACATGTGTGTCCATGGCTTCACATGTTGTTGCTCCTTCAGTAACATTGGTCTCATTGTTCAGTTCCACTAATGAACTGTTTGATGAGATCTTATTCCTAGTTAAGTAGGTTGTATTTTCTTCCTCCGAAAGAGAAATATTGACTTTTAGTTCTTGCAGTTGTTCCTCGGAGAGAGGGAAAGTTCGAATGGGCCAGGGTTCTACCACTTCACCATCGTCGTAGTCCATACTCAGGTCGTCAGTGCCTACACTAACACTAGACCGCCGCAACGATGCAGAACTACTTCTACGACGAAACACTTCCTCTCGCAGAGAAGAAGCTAGGTTAGTGTGACTCCCTCCACTGGATGACAGGGTAAAACTTCGTTGACGAGAATCCTCTTCCATCTTAAGTGCACCATCACTACTTTCATTGGTAATGTTTACATCACTGGACACCATGTCTGGAGTTAAGGGTCCTGAATCATTCCTGGATCCCCGACTGCGACGACTTGGGTACTGTACGAAAGACTGGAAACGCTTCTTTTCTTGGATTTCACATTTTTCATGCATATCAGCAAAAAATTCATCTGATGTATCCTCAATCTAAAATGAAACATTTGAACTTGATGAATACAATGAACTGTTTCTAGCCTCAAATTCATAAAATACATGATTCATGTGTTTTCATCAAAAGAATCAAATCATTTGAATGAAGTACCTCTTCAGGTAACTCAGTTTTATTTTCTTCTGCTGTATTCTCTAATTCTTCAGAGGCATCTGTTACATCTCTCCATCTGTTCAGAACAAAAAAATTATATCCATTTATTAACTATCATATTTCATAATATCTATGTTCTTAAGGCCACATAAAATTAATTCTCTGGTTCTCAGGCCAAGTTTTTCAAAATTAGATGAGGGAGGGAGGCTTTTTTTTTTCTTTTTTATTGTTAAAAAAACAGATGAGGGAGGCTTTTTTTTATTTGGGAAAGAAATCAACTACCTACAACTTAAAAAAAACAAGATTTTCTTTATTCAAACAGCTGTTTTATTATTTAATAAGGATAGCTATTAAATATTTTAACAGATAAAAACACCCCAATGCATGTTTGAAAATACAGTCCAACTTTCAAAGTACAACAATGATATTTAATATTTAGATCAAATGAAAAAACATTTATTTTTTTTATAAGTGAACTATTTGTTTTCATTTTGTCTGCTTCTTTGCTCTGGAGCTTTGAACATCCTTCCGTTTTTACAAAGCTGTCGTTGTGAAACAACACAATCATGACATATAGGGTACTGTCCATCTTCTGTATCTGTGTCTTGTGTCCAACAGTGATAGCATATTGGGGGAAATACAACAGAATTGTACATGTAGTAGGGGGTCTCAATTGGAGATGCACAGGCTAAATTTGATCTCATATAAACTTTCTACAATGGGGCGCATATTGAGGGTGCTTTTTCAGGATTATTAGGTTCTAATTCCTGAAGTTCAGATCAACATGAAAACTGATAAAGTCCAATGATTTTTGTAAGCAAGGTACTTTCTTGGGCACCAAGTTTAGTAGCACTATATAACTTATAAGACTCTGGGTTTCGGACAATCTATGCAGGTTCCCATTTGTTTCATTGTTTTGCAGTCTGAGCAGATAGACTAAATTGAATTCCATGTCTGCTTGCAGTTGATTGTGCTCATTTTGATGATAAAGAAGGACAGTGTTCCTCTGTAGTATTGGTTCAAAAACCTCACTGAACTCCTTGTAGTGTCCTTCTTCTCCTTTAATAAATGACAGTCATTTAAAAATAAAGAAAAATATCAATCCACTTTACAAAACGTAAAATGACATATTTGATGTTTACTCTAAAATACCTGGCACTGGATCAGGAAAGTTGTGTAACTGGCTAGAGATATCATTATGCAATCTCGGGGCCAATCATATCCGACAGTTACTGGAACCACATTTCTTCACAGTTAACTTGAGTTAAGAAGTAAGTCCTGAATACACAGTAGATATCGTTAAACCCCGCAAGTTTATAATGGTTAAAATCGCGGCGTCCAAACTGTTCTTGTGTTTGCCAACTGACAAAGAAATGAAGGCACCAAGTATTTTTTCTGGGGAGGTCCAACTTTTCCAATCGAATTTTATCGATTTCACGCCCTCGTACAGGTTTAACAGACAACAACCATCGGAAAAACTCTCAATTATATTCCACGGTAGAATTAACCGGGTTCCATGGCGGATACAAATCGAAACAGCAGACATTTTGATTCGTTTTAAGTCCAAAATTTCCATCGACCCCATTTTTACTAGTATCGTCTATATCATTGGGAGGTTTGGATCATAAAGTTTTTACTTACGAAAATAAGCGACTTAATGATTAAGACTACACCGGAAGCTGCGTATTAGAAACGAAAGTAAAACTACATGCAAACCAAAAGCGGAAACTTTTTTTTTCCGGATAGGTCGCCGCATTATCAACTTTTTATTTTATTGAAAATGCAATAAAATTAGCAATGCGGCACCCTCAAAACGGATGCGCACGGGCCTGAGAACCGTAATTTCAATTTTATTTAGCCTAATAGTATTTTTCATAAATCTGAATTATAGGACTAGCAATTCATCATCCCCTTGAGATTAATAATATGAATTTCAAGGGTGATGACAAAGTTATCAATCTTATCAGAATAGATTTCAAAAACTATCTTTAATTTAATCTTTAAAATAAGCTTTTGAAATCTTTCTAAACACCAGTTTTTACTTAAATGCTGTTAATATTTCAGTCCTCAATTAGCAAAAATTGACATTCAGAACAAGAACAAACTAATAAATATTCCAATACTGTCTCTAAAACAAGCATGATTCTTCAATACAACATACTTAGGTGTCACTATTTCCTTATACTCTAATTTGACAACGCGTGTTGCTGATGCAATGCTGTATGGTATGACGATGTTGTCAATGTCATAGGCACTCTCTAGCCGTCGTTTCCTCATGGTGGCATCCTTCAGCTCCTTAAAACCGGACGAGGCACCACTGGAGGAGAGGAGGTTATCTCGACCACAATTTAAGTAATCTTCATCATCATAATCAGAGGCTCCTGACAATTGTCCATCTTCAAAATTGTTCTGTTTCAGTGCTGTAAAAATACAGAATGAATTTAGAGAGCTAAGCAGACATACAAGTTCTTTGCCTAAAAGAATGACATCAAATGTATAGGGATTTTTTCCATTTCTTCCTTCCACTGATTATCTCAATGTTGGACTATCTTTAAAAAAAATGTTTTCCTTCTATGAATCATGAACATGAGCATCAAATTTTGGTTTTTAGTTTAATGAAAAAAATTATATAGTTTGTACATAAGTAATTTTTCTGCACATGGAAACAAAAAAGCATTCCCTTTAACCTCAAAGTGTACACATTGAGTCATGAGACACCAAACCATTTTCTAATTAATGGCCTTGTTTAATTATTATTTTCAACATTTCTTCTTCAAACTTACATGATTTTTTTAAAATAATAAACAAGATATCATAACAAAAATTGTCAGATTTTTACCAAATGAAAGACTATCTGCCATTCTCCTCTTTCTGAGATCTGAGACTTTTCTGGTTGACTTCAAACTTGGTCTGCCTTTAGTTGGTGTCCTTTTTTCATACTTGTTACGCAGTTCTAAATAATGGAAATGGTTACGTGATAAATTCATTTATCAATTTGATTTCTGTGTTAAGTTCTTTATTCACTACAACTAAACTACATTCACAATTAGGCCACTCTTTGATAGCTTTTACACATGTAATATTTATTTGACAACTAAATATCCGACTTTAAATTGCTATAAAATTGAACACATATCCCACCTACTCAAAAAAGAATATACTTTTTGATTAAGATGTCTATGGCATTAGTACGATGTAATTTTATTCATAGCACACTTACTTGCTGATGCAAGCAAAGCTGTTGCTGCTCCCTTTGCATATTTTGTCTGCTTTCTTACTTTATCACGCACGGAGGGAACCAACAACTTCTGGCGTCTACAATTGAAAGTTTCAAGTAAATTTTGATCATTTAGATTTGTAATAATGAACAATATAAACACTAAACAATGAATTGATTTTGTTGATCATGTTATAAACAAGCATCACTCACTTTCTGTCTGATGGCAGGAGTTTTGTAGTTTTCGGTGGTGGTTTGTTTTGCCAATCTCCACTCTTTAGCAAAGCCTCAAAGTGGATAGTCAAAGGAATTTCTGTGGAAAGAAATTATAACTTCAAGCCTTTTCAGTTCTTTAATTCACCAATTTGCTAGCAAATGCAAATTTAATATTGTTTGATGTCAAAATGGGTAACCATTTACAGAAAAGTTGATATGCAAAGAAAGACAACCCAAAATGAATATCCACTGCTTTTGTATCCATCATCTTTGTATGTATGAGAAAGAAAAATCAAATTGGTTACATGAACTTTTTGTAACATAAAATATTGTTTCAATGCTGAACTTTATTAATTAGATCTTCTTACCTTCATTGAAAGACAACACTGGGTGACAGGATGGATCAAGAAGGGACACTCTCTCATTCACAGGCATGGTGTCGGCATCTACAGTCTGTGAATTGTTGTAACGGCCCCCGCACATGGGACAAGAAGAGAAAGGCGGAGAACAATGACACTTCACTGTGGACAGTCGTGCAGCTTTACGCGACACCTGATGAAGGCCAGATGTCCGCAACAACTTCCGCTTCCTGTAACTACGCACTGGGCGACAGCGAGCGGCCTGACAAGTAGCGTCCATGAGAGAGGAGGCGGGAGATTGTTCCAATGAAGAAGCATCACCCGAGGGCCCCGGTAATGCGTTTGAGTGTTCTTCTGTCACTGAGGATGGATGCCCAGAGTTCACAACACCGTTTAAGTTGTTACATTGCCCATGATCTTTTAATTTGTTCTCTGTTAATAAGTTCGACTGTATAGGTGTTAGACAGTTTCCAAGTGATTGTGTTAGTTTTGTTGCTTGGCGATTTACATTGGACATTACAGCAGCTATATTACAAGGGGATCCTGACACATTCTTTGCATCAAAGTCTGCTATTTTGGTTTCAATAGGGGATAACAATTTGCCATTTGCTCGAGCCTGCCTTAAGCGCGCACCAAGTTCTTCAAGTGAAGGAGGCTCTCCAAGAACAACGCTGCCTTTATTATGCCTAATTTGTTTGTGAATATCACTTTGTTGTCGAATTCTGTACTCCAAATCTGAGACTTGAGCCTGTAACCATGTCCAGCGGCATGCTACTGCTGCCCGTTCAGAAGCCCACTTCCACTCCGCTCTCCGATGCCTGAAAATATATGGAGCTCATAAAAAATTGATTTGTGAAAACATTCCAATGGTCCATGAACATCATATAGAGGAACAACAGTCATCAGCTACACCAATTCTTGCATTCATTTGATGTACAAATGTAATTCTAGATCTAAAGTATTAGGACACAAAAGAAAATGGTAATAGACAGGTCTTAGCTCACTATTAAAAAAAAAAAGTCAGACTTTGCTGGATAGACGGCAGTCTAATGAGGGCAAAGCTATATCCATATGGTTAGTAACTTTGTCTTCCTTGATGCTAATTTAAGTTTTTTCAAGGGTATATTCATAACAACTAACTCATCAGTTATGGATTAGAAATTTCTGTCTCCAAAATTTTTTATTAAACATTGCTTATTTTCAAGAGTTTTTAGGGTACATAATTATTTATTATCCTAATGAAGTCAAGTAAATCTCTTTCTTTTAAGCACAAAGGTTGCATTCCATTGTCTAGTCAAAATAAAACGTGTATTATAAACACAAAAGAGGCTGCTAAGTGCTAAGCATGCTCTACACACCTGTCTCTGAACTATTTGATTATATCAGATAAGAAAGTATGTATCTCCTGTGGAAAAATTAAATGCACAGGTAGACTGACAACATACAAATCAATAGTACCTAGTACATCGTACGATATGGATGTAAACATAAAATATCCACCAATTAATCAATACCACTAGACTTCTGTCAGTGGTAAGATTACAACAGGTCTTTCTTTGTATTTCTCGACATCTCAACATCTTTTACATACTACACTATACAACTGAAGGAAAGTTCATTTCTAGTAGTCTTATGCCTGATATTTTTCAGTGTAGAGAAAGGGGTTGATTTCTTAATCTTTTCTCTTTGTATTATGCAATATATGAATAATATTTCAGTTGCATGGCCTCTATGGTTAACCTCTAATATGAATGGAGCATTATTGATTTCAAGGCCTCAACATGATGAACACAGCCTATAGGTTATTACATCAGGCATTTATGTCAAGGTCCATTAAATTACTTACAAGAGGAAGGATCATCCTTCTCTCTATTAAATGAAAAATTTTCAAACCTTTTTATCTGAAATGTCTACCAACTTTTGACTTTTCCCTTGGGTTTTCCCCCCATTACTATAAATAGCATATCACAACATATTTTCCATCTGCTTCAATTTATGCATTGCCTATCAAGAATACAAAATACTCTTTTCTTTATATAATGTCCAATTTCATTATACAAATTAAAAATCAAGGATGCTATTTATAAGGCTTTTAGTCAACTTATATTTCAGGGTATGTCTCAAAACATTTCTGATAAAAAATTTCAACTTTTTGTTTATTACTACATCTGGTCCAAAATTAATACATGTAAATAACTGTATTTTATTTTGATGTAAATATCTATCTTGATGTATATCTATCTTCTTACTGAGGTCATAGCTGTAGCTTTTGTCAATGTCAAATAATGAAATGTTGTTCTGTGAGTCATTCAAAGTCATGATAGAAAACACATTTAAGACAAACAATACATATCGACTTACAAAGGTGGTGGAGGAATCTTCCTTTCTCTCTCAAACTCATCCTCCTCATCACAGCTTTCTCCCCCTGAGCTGCTCTCTGTGGCATCCGAGTCCAGCGTGTTCAGCATGTGATGCAGATTTGTTTTGAGGTGTCCAGACACTCTATTGGCCTCTTTACAGATCTGTCCATCTATAACCAACACACTTTGAGATGGTTTCTCCTCCTTAACTTTCTTTGTTTGTGTGGCTATACGTTTGCTGAGTGCAGCCTGATTTTGCGTGGACTGAATTTTCCTCACTAAATTCACTAAAGCTGCTGTGGATAAACTCTTCACATCTTCACTTTTTAAGAGTTCTGCCTTGAGTTCTGAATGTGGACCTGAAATTCCCATGGACCGGTGTGCCACAGACTGGAGATTGCGGTGTAGGAAGTTCACATAACTCCCAACTTGATTTCGAATGTGCGTTTCCAGCTGACGTCCTTGTAAACGACGCAACCTTCTCAAAAGTCTGTCTGCCCTTCTCTCAAGAACATGTTGTTTTTCACTAACCTCCTCACTTAATTCTTTCTCAGACTTAATAGGATCAATCTCGTCATTTTCGATGTCCACAAGGTGAGTGTCTGTATCTGCACCATCACATATATCATCTCGAGCAACTTCTGCTTCAGAATTCACAGCCGTTACCATATCTGTCACAGAATTAACTTTGGATGCTTGATCCTGATCTCCATTTTGAAGAGTCACTTGGTTATGATTTATCGGATCATGATCACCGTTGAGATTCGTAGTCAATGTTCTGAACTCAATGGAATTTTTCAACTCGTTTGCTGTTTTCAAACCATTCTCCTTCGGCGTTCCATTTACAAATTCCAAAGGTTGGTTCATTTTCCAATTACCAGAATTATCTTTATGGTGAACCACCCCCGCCAATCTGGGGTCCTTGATCTTGCTCCCACCCTTCTGAATAATCTTGATTTGTTTGATCTTCGAGTTGAGCCCGACAGTTTTAAAAATACTGTCCTCAATTTGTTTGAAATTTAAAACTGAATTCAGGGTAACTTTACAACTTGCTGCCTCTTTTTTCCTGGTAATGTCGTCTTTTTGCAAGCTGCTTTTCACCTCCACAAGTTTCCCTGGTGGCAGGCTCAAAGAAGGGTCCAAGACTTTTGGAAATTTTATTTTTAACTTTGTCTGGGTCACCACTGGGTCAGTGAGTGCAGGCGCCATTGCAACAAGACAGCATACTCTCAGGGAAAGTGGAGCAGACATACAATGTTACAATAATACGATTCAATACAATAGTTCTTTGAATTCACTACAAAGTTAGACTGGCGACTCGCCTGATGCAATGTCATGGGGATGGCAGAATCCTTCCTGACAAAGGCTATTCTCCAACAGTACACCCAGCATAACCTTTGCAGTTACCTTTGATGTATACCTATAAAATATCGAAACACATTTTACACATGTTGCCACATTACTATAAATATTTATTACACACGAAAACTCGTCCAGGAAATGGATTTCTTAACTGACCTACTTTTATCTCGACTCCAAACAAACACAAAACAAGCATCGATTTCAACCGTTAAATACATAACATGAGACACATGATAAAATGTATGATTTATCTGATGCATCTATAAAATGTCAACCAAGAAAAAGTTCAAATTATGCGACAAAATTGTGTTTATGATATTAAACAATCGTCAAACCACGTGATCTCCGGGCCACGTCCCTGTAAAGCGCATGTAATGTCGTCTGACTCAATTTCGCATGCTTTTCCCAGCATAAATATGCAAAAAATATACACAAAAATATAACTCAATAATACCATTAATCCTCTTCTTTTCTTAAGAGCATAAATCATGATGGATCATATCTATACGGGGAAGTTTCGCAATGTACGTTTTCGTCCGCCCGTACGCTCCAAATTCACCGTAATGGCGTACAGAGGGTTTACAGCAAAGCCATGATATTACAAATATGCGCGATTCATTATTCGGAGAACACTCTCCAATAGCTATACCCCCCTCTACCGAATATTCAACCATTGGTTGGTTCAGTAAGAGAACTTCTTCCGCCATTTGTACACAACACCCCCGTCAGAAAATTAGAATTGAAAACAACTTGTTCAACAGAGGCATTAAATGTAGCCTTTCGATTTATACCTTATACACAAAGATTAAAAGGAATATGTTTTGGTATATAAGCATCACCAACACAATACAACAGGGTGTTAGAATGAGTAATTGGCATCTACAGAGGGAGGTTGATAGATCAGCCTACATTATAAATAAATGACGCGCTAGAGTTTATGAGACTTTATCAAAATAGCGGCAAAAGATTTTCACAACACTTGAAACTTTAAAGAAAATGGAAAATATATTAATTATAGATATATCGAAGTAATGTACGTTATACAAACACATATAACGAAAGTGAATTTATTATCTATATTTCTGTTACGTTTACATGGTTAATCGCTTTTATATAGTCTCACTTTGCTAATTTTCAGTGTTATCTCTTTTTTGCATATGGGAGCTAGTTTATTTTGACCACAAAAACGGACTAAAAGATATAATAGAATAATGGTGAACAAGTTTCCTCCCAACTTTGAGATCCGTCTATCAGCTAAATTCATTTAACTAAGTAAGAAAAAAAAACCTTTGAGGTTGTGCGTGTAAAAAAAATGCAAACAAATTAAACTATCTCACATTTTCTTTGTTACGAACAGTACGTACGTGTAATATAATAAATGTTTAAGACAATTTGTGAATAAGTATGTACAAGGAAGGAGTTTATATCGTTGCAGTGATCAATGTAATTGGAGGTAATTAGAGCAGTTTAATTTGTACAACTCCGCCTTAATTCTTTATGATTAAACATTTATGTTTATAATATTCATGACGATTAACTAGGATATGCACGTGCACGATTATTTGTTTCCAGGTTATCAAATTTTTATTAAAACGTTTTATATTGACATAATTTTCCTTTATATACGGTTTTGTATGAAATATAAAAGTTTGCAAAAATGATTTTTGTCCTTATATATATATATTATATATTCTTTGCACATATTTTATCATTACTTGCATGCACAGCAAATACGTGCACGTTTCTAACTTAACAGCTTTTTTAAAAGTCAACATTCTTTGCTTTTGATAAAAATAATCATTATACAAATCTTTTATAATTTTCTTCAATCGTTGGGACAATTTAACAATGAGTTTATAAATAAAGTTAAAATTTCTTAGATTCACTGATGAGCTTTCAAGAAGTATATTTCTTTTGACTTGACATAAACAAAGGCTTACGACTACTAGACGCCCACACTCTGAAAATAAAATGTATACCGTGACATCCCCCCCTTCCCCATCGGGAGTTATTGAATCCGTCCCTACTCGCTTACTCAGTCATGCAAATTGGATAAATTGTGATATACATGTATGTACTTCATTTTTTTTCCATGCTTGAATCGTGGAATTTTAATTTTATTCCTTCAAATGGTTTGTCGAAATCAATAATTATAATGCGGTTTATTTTTGCTGGACAATATAACAGCTATAAAGTCTGACAAAGAGGAAGAAAAACCAGTAATGGAAGAAATTATAAAAAAAAAAAAAACCCAACAGCTTTTAATCTGTAAATTTATACTTCCATTTTGTTTTTATTTATTACGATAAAAATGTCTTATTCACAACCGCAGCCAACTAGATAAATAAATAGCCGCGATGATTACCGAGGGAGGGTTAAACGTCACCATATGCCTATGATCCGTAATTGGCCCATTCTGATGAATTGATATACATGTATATGTACATTATATCAATATATATCAAATTCTTCATCACTGCTGAGAAGGCTATATTTTACGATCTATTGCAAATAACAAAAGAATTGAGCTGACGGATTTCCCGAAAAAATAAATCACTTCTGAAAATCAAAGTTTTTTTGTTATTTTCTATCGTACATATTTCTGAATTTTTCGAATTTGCATTTTGAACCTATTGCTTTTGCAATTTTATTATTTATCTTCAAAGTTGGCTAAACCAGCATTTTTTTTCAGTAAATGTGGTATATTTGTTCATGGTTTTTGGCATATAGTCTGTCCCAAGATATTTTTGCCGCATATTTTCTTGAATCATTCAATATTTATAAATACCTTTTGGTTCAAAAGATGTTTAATCAATATTATGTAAAAATTCCAAAATTTCCCTTCCTCAAGCTTGTCAGGTTTTAATACACGGCTGAAAATAAAAAGTCAACGGAGATTTTCCTTTGCTAATGAGATAAAGGTACCTGGATTATATATTTAGACCATTTCTTAGTTATTGTCATAATTCAGACTATTTGGAATACATTGTGTAAACATATACAAATGGTTCAAACACAAGTTCTTTAAAGAAAGTGAGCGCACAAGATTGTAAGTTTGCAGGAAATGTCTATAACCTCGAAAGGCTATGTACAGGTTTCAACAAAAATATATTATGTTGAGAGTCGAAGTCCATGGCTATTCCGGTTATTAAAAAACTCACAAAGCTTTCAAAAAATGGCAATGAGAGGTAAACCGATAACTAGTTGGAAATGTTAATGCAAACATATTTTAATGAAGTTATATTGTGTATATCCTAAAAACTAGTAATAAGAAATTTTTTTTTATAGTGTTCATACAGCAGATCTAGAAATCAATAACAACAAATTAAAATATACCGGTATATTATAATTCAACATCATGTTATAATAACAAACATTTAAAACAAAAAGTTTATTTTTTTTAAAAAGACCACCAGTTGGATTTGAACCCAAAACACTGAATGTATTCACTAATCCAGGACGAAACCACTGAGCCATGCGAGACTTGTCAATATATATGCTCTATAAAGAACTGTTTGAAACAACACTGTCATATCAATGGACTTTTGTTTTTTATCCTTCAAAAAATAATTTGAAAAAGTACATAATTAGTCATCTCTGGGTCATCTCTCCATCTTTTTTTAAAAAGCGACATTTTTAATGTTGAAATATGTTATCTTTACACGTTTCAAATTTGTGGAGAGAAGACCCAGAGACAACAAAATCATTTAAAAACAGCTGTAAATAAGTAAGATTTTGCACGAATTGCATCGTGTTGCTATATTTAGACCCATATTATAATAAAACATTTTGCATTTCAAATATTTTCCCACTTATTCCACATCCAACAGAAACCAAATAACGGTTATAATTCTAAAAATATTCAAAATTAATTGTTGAAATTTTCACTCTCCTTGTGCGCCCAGATCCCTGCCGAATCTACATCTTAAGCGCCCACATTCTTTACTACGTTTCTACCATATATAACAATTTACAACTGTCTGTGTTTAGAATTGAAGGAACATCTGAAACACATGATCTAGATCCGCCCCTGCCTATCTACCACATTTTAATAAAACAATTCCTTCAAAGCGCAGTAATCATAACTAGACTACATTGAGATGGTGACCATCTCAAAGGGGCCTGGTTACATACAATAATAGGATGAAAAGAATTTCAGAGAATTTCGTGTTGATCTTGATCTACAGCTAAATTTTCCAGCTGGCATAGAACTTCTAATTTAACTTTATTACCCCTTACATACAGGCATTTTTGTTCGAACTGAATAAGATTAAACAAATGGGAAATAATCTATAGTCTAAAACTGATTATAAAGAGATTCACTATGACCTTTACATTTACTTGGTTCAAGGTCACTGTACACCATTAACCAAAAAGCTTTGTTTAAGTAAAGTATTAGACAAATAGGGCTAAGTGAATGGTATATATGTGCTCTAAAAAAATTTTGTGTGATCAAAATGACCTTGACATATGACCTACAAACATCATTCAAGATCACTGCATATTCTTTCATCAAAGGCACCATATGGGTCAGATTGGAGCAAAAGAATTGAAGATATACTCAAGAGAAGGATTTTTCATATATATAATTCTGGTATGACCTTAAAAATTGGTTCAGGCACTATACTGAATATGTAAAATTAGCTCTGCATTTCATTGTTCAATTAATCTACAGAGTACCGCATCTCATCAACTTTTATACAACAAAGTCAATGCAAAGGAAAAAAACACCAACTTAATATCAATACATAGATTTAATTTCAATACGGAAATCATACAATTTGGAATTTTCCGTCAGACTTGTTGAAACAGTTTTATTATGCACTGAGGCTTCAATTCATTGGAGAGCAATGATCAGGATCTTTTAAATACATGTACTATAAATAAGTGTCATCTCCAAAAAAAATTCCTTATGTATCACAGACTTGGGCTCCCAGGATGGTTGCCTAATTCATTGGTTTCTAGTATATTCTTCTTTAAATCACACAATGATAATGAATTTGGTCATTCTGAACTCTGACGATGTCAATCTTCAGCATTCATCAGTCATGAAAGGCAAGACTGATTGCATCCATCTTTTATAATATACAATAACAGAATTTCATGCAGAACTGAACATTAGAGTAAAAATCCTATCTGAGGTGTCAAATTAATGAGGAAATCAGTGATATAACACTACACCAAGTTTATAAGAGAAAATAGAATATTTCATAGAATTTTTTGTTTAGTTAAAGATTTGTTTGGTTCACTTGTCAGAGACAATGGTTCGGGCAATCAGTTCCTTCATGATTTCGTTGCTGCCTCCATAGATGGGTTGTACTCTTGAATCAACGAATGCTCGAGCTATTGGGTACTCCCACATGTATCCCCAGCCTCCGTGTAGTTGTAGACAGCGTGTTGCTATTGAGTTCTGAAGGTCAGTTATCCTGTAAATGAAAAAAATTTAAGTACATTACAAATAATTTCTGAAAATGTAAAGGGCACAATTGTTTACAGACTCAAGAGATAATTCTGACACACGAATGGTTGTCAGTCTTGGTAATGCAACATGACGTTTTGCAATTCAAAATATTGATGGTTTGCAATACTGATACATGTATATACTTTCAGCTCATATTTATAGAGGCAGATTGTTGATGGTATTAACTCCCACATTCTATTTTCATTTGCACAATATCAAAAACACTTATATATATAACACATTTGTGCTTTCATATGTTTTTTTTTATATAAATGATGCATGCTATCTTTATTAAGGTAATTTATTCTTAAAGTATACTCAGAAAGAACATTTCATTGTTTGGTAAGTACCAGTATTTTGCCATTGATGCTGTAGCAGAGTCCAGCCCTCTTTCATTGTGAATTCTTAGGCACTGGTCCACAAACGCACGCCCCACACATACCTCTGTTTTGATTTCTGCCAGTTTGTGCTGGACAGTCTGTAAGAAAAAGTTGTCTTCCTTGTATACTTTTTTTTTGGTGAATCAATGAGTCAATTGAACTATTTGTTTATAAAAAAAAAAGCATGCATAAACATAAGCTTCAATTTCATTGAATAATTAATTAAAATACTTTTTTTTAATAGAAATTACATTTGCTTCACAAAAAATACAAACCTGAAGATTAGAAATTGTTTTGCCAAAGGCTTTCCTTTGTCTGACATAATTTCTGGTTTCTTCAAACATCCATTCACAGGAGGCTATGCCCATGCCAGCAATAATTAGTCTCTCTTGTGGAAGCTCCTGCATCAGATAATAGAATCCCTTGTTTTCTTCTCCCAGCAGAGACTCCTTGGGAAGGCGCACATCTTCAAAGAACAATTCTGCAGTGTCCTACAAAACATATTCAAATTTCTGAACTTCTGTTCTATTTAGCAAATAATGTAAACCAATTTTTATCTTATTTCGCGATTAACTGCCAATAAACTGGTTCGCGACCAAGCCTTATCCAGACCTGTATTGTTATAAAAACTAGAAAAAGGATTGGTTCGCGGCGAGAAATATTCGCGAGGACACGGCTCTCGTTAACCTCGCGAAATTTTCTCTCACGCAAATAAAAGTTGGTTTACAGTAATTCTTTAAGCTTTGCTTTCAATATCAGTAGTTCATTTATGGTTACCAGAATATGACTAGCAGATAATGTGATTAAAAATCAAACATACCACTAACCAGTACTTATTTCAAAAGTATTAATCACAACCAATCATACTTTTCTCATAACCATAAAGGTTAGAGCACTTGAGGTGCTAGTTTATAGTTAAGCTTATCAGTTGTTGAGGTAGATTGCATAAAAAGCTGAGTTTGCAAACTTTTTCACACTATGGCACTATCATAGCATTGATTTTTTTCTGTTTCTTTTTTTTTTTAAAGGAGCACATAGCTTTTGAAGTGGGAAAAGATTCATGAAGGTTAGGTCAGCTTACATGTTATAAAGGTTTTAAATTAACCTGAGCCTTAAATCCAATTTTCTCCAGTTTCCTGCCCTTGACAAAGCCCTTCATACCATCCTCTACAAGGAAAAGGCTAATCCCATGGGCTTTGGACTTCGCCTCGGGGTTTGTGATCGCCACAACAATGACCACATCAGACATCCAGCCATTTGTGATGAAGACCTTAGAACCATTCAAGATGTAGTCAGAGCCATCTTTCTTTGCATTTGTTCTTATTCCTTGCAGGTCACTGAAGGTAAAAGATAATCATAAATGTAAGCATGATATACATGTAGTAGAAAATAATGATTCAAAAAAGTATCAATTTTAGTTTAAATGTTCTATATAAACTACCGGTACACAGGAGATTTTTCCTCCTTCAAAAAAATACAGTTATTGCAAGTACATGTATATGTATACCAAGAACTTTAAGAAATATTGCAATTCAGATAATGAGAATCACAATGACAGAAAAGGGGAGGAAGTTCACATATGCCCATTACTTGACAATGCTACACTCATTATGAGTGACAGGGTACACATTAAAATACACAAAATAATTTGATAAAGAGCATAACTCGCAAAAATTCATCAGGCAAGAAAAACATAAGTATACCGGTCAACCACAAAATTCTAACTTCCAAAGGGCTGAAATTCCCAGAAAAATGAAGAATCAAAATTTCCTGACAATATGCACCTCTCGCATTGTGTCCTCAATACCTACAAAGTTTCGACAAAAACCTTGCAGAATTTAAAAAGGAGTTGCGCTTACAAATTGCTAATTACTATATCCAATATAGGACCAGAATTCTTAGTTAAAAATAGGCCGAAATTCCCTGAAAAATTAAGGATTTGGAATTTGTTGGTAAGATGCACATCTACACATTGTAACCTAAATACCTACAAAGTTTCACGAAATTCAGTGCAGTAGTGTAAGAGGAGTTGTTCTAACAAAAAATTAGGACTGCCAGACTGACTGACCATCTTACTGATGGATGGGCCAAAAACATTATACGGTACATTGTATCCCTTGAAACTTCATTGGGTGGGGTATAATTATTCACCATTACTATATGTCATCCCCTGTACATGCATTGTGTTTTTCAAAAAGTTATGGAGCTACATGGTAACACAGTATAATAACAGACCTTCCTGCCCCTGGTTCTGTCATTGCAATAGCTCCTATGCAGGTTCCAGCAACCATTCTGGGAATAAACTTCTCGATTTGTTCTTTCGTTCCATAATGGGATATATATGGCATAACAATGTCAGAGTGAAGAGCAAACCCTGGTCCTGAGCAGTTTACATACATCCTGTTAAAAAAGAATAGATATATTGATAATCTTACACAATCCAGTAAGTGAAAAGATCCTATTTCTAATGAATTTCATTCCTTTCCTTAAAAAAATGTTATTTTTTTGCTGTTGTAATAGAGATATAACTTTTGTTAATTCAAAATAATATTTTATTCTCATTCAGAAACAAACATTACAGAATGTCTGTACATTTATAATGTTAATTTCCTCGTAATTTCCATTTTGCACTTGGGTTTCCGTATACTGTACAGTGTTTTCAAGGCGTTCCAAGCTGATTCAAATCAGCCTATTATTGTATAGAACCAAATATTTCAACTACTGAAGCATTCTGAATGGCATTTTTTTTTTTTAATACTTTGAAGAATAAAAAAAAAACTTGTTTCATGGATATACATGTATTTGTATACCGGTATATCTGCAACTTCAAGGGAATCTTTTTCCCCCTCAAACCTTTATTGAAAAAGCATATATATAAATAATGGTCATAAATTCTTTCATAAAAAACTTAACGAATTTCTATAAAAGATTTGTGGATCTCTAAAAATACATACTGTTCCTCCCATGTGATGGCTGTTGACAGAACATCTCCTCCTATTCCACCATGCTCCTCATTCACGTTGACACCCAGCAAACCATTCTGACCAGCTTTCTCCCACACCTACAATTCAACAGCGGTCAACCAACATATTACCAGTGGTCACTACCACACTGATACAGATAACTGAACTATAGTTTGTCCTAGATTACTGCTTCCTTTGCTTTTTGACGAGAATACATATACCTGTAAATAAGTACAACTGAAATCGATATAAGTGGCAAAATCTAAGATTTCTATATTGAAACTTAATACATATTTACTTGTATTAAAACTTAAAATTAATACATATTTACTTGGAGAGATACACACGAAAGAAAACTTTCTTATAGAAATCTGTATTGAGAAATGTTTACATCTATTCTCCAATCTGAAATTCTCAGGACACCTAGTACAAATTTTAAACGCTATCGTACTGGTACTTTTTATGTCAGTTGCAATGCAAAATCACCATAGACTTTTTATTTTTTGTTGTGTATTGAAACCTGAGGCAGTAGTGGGGGCATTTCAAAACAAAAAAATCTGGAATTTTTTCATTTAAGTGGATGAACCAAGTTTGGGCACAAAGGTATTTATGATTACTGAAATATTAAGCAAAAAGGTGGTGGAAGCAGAAACTTGGGACAGAATATAGTACAGTATTGGTTTTATTCATATACTAAAGGAATGCAATTATTCCTGTTGTCATAACTTTCTTAAAGTTATGGACAAAATGAAAACTTCTATTTTTACCACAGTCAGAGGAAACAAAACAACTTCAATTTATTTAATTTACCTCTCGGCTGACTTGTCCATCCTTTTCCCATCTGTTAAAATACAGAAGATACAATGTATAATCGGCTGCAGAGAGCAAAAAATTATCTGTATTATTCATTTTGATTATAAAAGAATAATGTATTATATATACTGTATGTGTCTATATTGACAGAATTTACCATTTCTTGATATTCTCTACAAAATAGAGAGAAAAGTAATACCATATCGATCTCTTTTTCAAGCTAATATTTGGCCCTCTTCAAAATACCACACAGTGTATACACATTTTTATCTTTAAAAGACCACTAGCGTGTATCCAAGAAAGCTTACTTGCTGTGAGGAGGGACAACCTCCTCTTGGAAAAATCTTCGAACATTCTGTCTAAACATATCATGCTCAGAAGAAAAAATCTCTCGAGTTCCTATATCCATCATGGTGGCTGCTTGGCTAACCTCTGGTCTTCCCTCTCCATGTCTTGATGTAAAAAATAAATGCATAAATAATTAGCATTGACTATCCCTGCGGCCAATGTTGAATTACCGGTATATCATTATAATATGACTGTCTCAGGTTATCTTTTCGTCCCTTTTGGACGAAATTTAACAAGAATACACATAACTCTCAAAGAAGTACAACTGAAATTGATATTCAAGAGGAAAAAACAAAGATTTCTTCATTGATCAGTTTACACTGAATCTATTTATTTTTACCTTCTTGTGTGCGATGAGCATGGATAAGTGTGATCATTTCATATTGTGCTGAATTACCAATCAATCATCATATTTAATAACAGGGA
This sequence comes from Magallana angulata, assembly GCF_025612915.1. Taxonomy (NCBI): domain Eukaryota; kingdom Metazoa; phylum Mollusca; class Bivalvia; order Ostreida; family Ostreidae; genus Magallana; species Magallana angulata. The sequence continues at coordinate 31,136,449 of NC_069111.1, read as the reverse complement.
ACTGGTTTTTTTTGTTATTTCATATAAGAAATAGCTGTTTGGTCACACATAAACATTCATACATAGCCTAAATACTTTTAGAGTTTTTACTGCAATTGTCTCGAAAGAGCAACTTTTTCATGAAAAATTTTTTCATGAAGCATTTTTAGATCAGTTCAAGCAATATGAGCTGCAACTTTCATGTTGAAATTTTTTTTAAAGAAAATGTTATTTTTGTTGACAAAAAATATCATGGCTTTAAAATTTTGTTAGCTCTGTTTTTGAGGGAAAAGCAATTAAGAAGCCTTAATTGGAGCAAAATTGAATTATTGTCATCCTGTACAAAAATTGATCTGCTATATATTCCTTATAAGTGAAATCTTTCTCCTGACAAAAATTAATGATTAATTCAAATTTTATTTATCATAAAAGTTTAAGTTACAGGCAGACTTATCATACTAGCAGGTTTTCGCAGCAAAATAAAATTTAAAAAAAATACACCTCATATAGCTTTCAAAATTTGAAAATTATTGCTGCACATGAGTGTGCCTTTTTGAATTTTTGTATATTAAATGGTCAATTGAGCAAAAAGTATGATTGAGTAGCTAAATAGAGCTTCTTCAGGTAGGTAAATAAAGCTATGTAGGTATTTCAAGCTTCTGAGCTAAACCTAGTGATTGTTTCGAACTGTTCAGGCATACCCGTGGACTTTGAACCCATGTTAACGTTACGTATGTATGTTACATTAAAGAACAAGTATTGTATTTATGAGAATTTATAATGGCATTTAATAAAGGAATGTAGCTCTAATACAGTAAAATTATTTGTCATTTCTGCAAAGAAATACACAATGAAATGAAAAGATAAAAAATAACACCTTTTGATGGAAGTTGAAAATCGGCTGACATTTCTCAATTGTTTGTTAAATAAGCGCACACAATCTAGGAAAACAAAATAAAGAAATAATTCATTATCAACGATTTAGACTTATTGTTTAGAAAGAAATAACACGTTCATTTTTGTGTTTCTTTCAATACAAAATCAAATTTGTGAGAATACACTACTTGTTAGCATGGAGGTCGCCATGTTTTCGTCTGCTCCCGATGGAACTAGACAATTTGAACAATGGTTGTTTCGGTTTGATCTTTGCACAGAGGCCTGCGGCATATTATGCGATCTGTTCTCCAGGCAGACATATATATAAATAATGTATATGTCATAGGGAGCAGAGAAGATAAGATGCCCCTGTGGTCTTTGTTCAAATCGGTTAAGTGACCCACTTGGTTGTAGAATAGTTGGATTACATAATTCGTCTCCGTGTGGGTTGTAGAAAAATGAACTTATACTTGATTACATATTCTATGTTTTCTTGTGTAACGCAAATGCCAATTACGTCCAATATTTTTTTATGGTAAATCAAGGGGTGGTGGTGGAGTGGGAGTGGGGTATTAATTAATCCTTGATACTTCTGGATTGTAGGACTTTTCTTACAATAAATCGCTTCATCCCTTGTTTATGAAATATTACTGCAAATAAACAAAAAGGTTACAGTAAGCAAAGTTTTCAAGATTTTGTTTGCTAAAAATAAGAAAAAAGTTAAAGATCCTAATTGTAACCAAGAGCCACATTGCTCAACTGAGCAACAATGGCCTAAACTCTATCAAGAAAGCATTACAGTATCAAAATCAAAATATCTTGATAATTAACTTATTGGATCTTGCCAAAAAAGTTAAAAAATTTGCCGATTTTTAATCCACTATAATTCTTATGGTAAGAAACAAAGTCCATTTTTCTGCTATAGAATAAGTGAGAACATTTTTCGCTACTCCTATTTCACCCCCCCCCCCCCCTTTTGTAGCATCAATTTCTCCAGAAAATCGTGGTTTGACCAAACTTTAATCTGCACAACCTGTGTTTTCACACAAGTTTCAGCTTTTTTGGCTGAATGCTTTTTCAGATGATTTCTTGAAGATTTTGATCGTGTAACTTCCTACGTTAACCCCCCCCTCCCCCATTGTAGCCCCCATCATAACCCCTGGGGACCATGATTTGAACAAACTTGAATCTACAGTACACGAGGAGGCTTCCACACGAGCTCCAGCTTTTCTGGCTGATTGAATTTAAAGGTTTTCTATATTCTGTTATTACCTAATCAAAGGGATTTTGTTGTTTTATTACAAATTAAATATTTGCGTCTATTTTGAACTGCCGGTCAATAGACTGCGATCTATTAGACCGCCGGTCAATAGATTTCGATCTATTGGACCGCCGGTCAATAGACTGCAATCTATTGGACCGGCAACGTATTTCAGAACGCGGGTATGTTAATGTTACATCCTTTCGATAGTTCTCAGGGAATGTATATTCCTTTACATAGACGCTGTTTTAGAACTTGGTGAAACCAAATTCAATGTTTTCAAAATGGAGTATCAAATAATCAACAGTTTTAGGGCTTTATATAAGGTAGAAGACTATCTAAAATCTAATGGGTTGAAGACTCCCTATTCTTTGTGTAAACTAATATTAAATTGAGATATTGTAATGCATGCAACAGGTTTTGTGCATGTAAAAGATGAAAAATAATATCTGAGTATATTGCATAATCTGCAATAAGCAAATTGTAAACCCCGAAAGCTAAAAAAGGAATTAGGTAATAAAACAATTATTTAATGCTTGAACAGTCAATAGATCAGAATTGTTTTCCCTTGGTGCAGGGAACAGCTCAGCATGATCTATTGCCCTCGGCCGTTGGCCTCGTGCAATAGATCATACTGAGCTGTTCCCTGCACCTCGGGAAAAATATTCTGGTCTATTGACTGCTCAAGCATTAAATAATTGTATAATGTAAAACTTGATCCCCCCAATATGGCCCCACACTACCCTTGGGGGATCATGATTTGAACAAACTTGAATCTACACTAACTGAGGATGATTCCATCCAAGTTTTAGCTTTTCTGTCCTAAGAGTTTTTCAGAAGATTTAAAAGTTTTTCTCTGTGTAAAAATTCATCCTCCTTTTGTGCCCCCCCCTACCCATGGGGACCTTGATTTGAACAAACTTAATTGAATCTACTTACCTGAGAATGCTTCCACACAAGTTCAAGCTTTTCTGGCCTAATGATTTTGAGGGAAAAAAAATTGAAAAATACCAACAAATTTTCATAATGCTTTATTACCTCCCTTTTAAATAGGATGAACAAACTTGAATCCCCTTCACCCAGTGATGCTTTGTGCCAAGTTTGACTGAAATCGGCCCGTGGTTCTGGGGAAGAAGATGCATGCAAGTGCGTAAAGTTTACACTGACAACAAAGTGACAGACAACTGACAAATCTTGATCAAAAAAATTTCAAGCTGAATGCATAAAATGACAAACTGTGATATTTTTAGCAATATGAAAGATTAAGTGGGCAAAATTAAACTTCCTCCTACCCCCTACCCCTCCACACAAAAATAAGATGCTATGGGAATTTTCGAAGTCCTTCAACACACAAAATAGGTTTGACATCTCTATCTCATGTTAAGATTCAAAATGCGGACTACAGTACCAATCAGACCCAACCTAACAGAAAGTTAACCCCTACTAAACCCTGGGTTTACTTTCGGGGTTTTCTCTGGGTTTACAAGAGTGGACCCAGAGTAAGAGTAGACCCAAAGTAAACCCAAAGTGGATACAGAGAGTAAGCCCCGATCAGAAGTTTACTCTAGAGAGCAGACGCTACATGTATATGGGCAAGCATGACAGGCAGTAAGATGGTAAGATAAAAGACCGGTCTGCTTCAGACTTCAGTGAGTACAGTTGACCCCAAAAGCAAATCCTGAGTGAACCCAAAGGAAACCCCGAGTAAACCCAAAGTAAACCCAAAATGGACGCAAATTTTCAACAAGAGGCCCATGGGCCACATCGCTCACATTAACAACAGTTCCTTTTAACATACTATTTCGTAGCATATGCTCTTTCTATTTTAAACTTTGAACCCCTTTCTGGGGCTCCAACATTGGTCCGTGGTTTATGGTTCACTTGGCTGTAACAATTTAGAATCTTAGGATGATTACATAATCTCACAATCTAAAGCTTTGTAGTTTTCGAAAAGAAAAATTTTCATCCTTTTCCATAGATATTTCCATGTTAAACTTTGAACCTCTTTTGGGGCCACAGAATTAGTTCGGTAGTCACAGCTTTTTAAATCTAGAATCTACAATATTTAAGGAGGCTTGCATAGCAATCTCACAAATTGAAGCAGTGCAGATCTCCAGAAAAAGATTTTTAAACATTCTCCCTCTATATTCCTATGTTAAAATTTGAACCCCTTCTGGGGCCCAAAATTAGATCGAAGGTCACGGCTTTTATAATTTAGAATCTACACTATTTGAAGATGCTTACATAATAATCTGACAAATTGAAGCATTGTAACTCTCAAGAAGGAGATTTTTAAACATTTTCCATATATATTCTTCTACGTTAAACTTTGAACCCGTCTTGGCTCTTGAGTCCCCAGAATTATTCCAGGGCCGGGTCACTATTTTAAAAATATTGATTCTACATTATCAAAGGTTACATGTTTAGTAATCTCACAAATTGTAGCATTGTATTTCTCGAGAAGAAGATTTACTTCTAAGCTAAACTTTTAACCCTTCTTGGTGCCCCAGTATTATTCCAGGGTTCATGATTTTAACAATTTAGAATCTACAATATCCAATGATATTTGAATAGTAATATCGCTAACTATTGCATTGTAGTTCTCGAGAAGCAGAATTTTAAACATTTTCCAATATACATGTATGTTAACTTTGAACCTCGCCTGGGGCCCCAGTTTTGGTCCGGGGCCACGATTTTTACAATTTGTAATCTTCACTATACACACAATTTACAAGCTTTTGTATAAATATCGGCATTCCTGGTGCGATAGTTCTTGAGAAGAAGATTCTTAAAGGGGCATGGTCAAGAATTTGGTCAAATTTTATTTTTCTGTTTTTATTATTTACAATGCTTTTGGGAATCCATTTATAATTTCATATGAAATATGTCACTCGATGAGTTTTAAGCAAGATACTTAAACAGGGCTCGTGGCCTGTTTTTGTTTACATAGGTTCAATCAGAGAAATAAACTAGACACGATCTCGTTGCGAGCAACGAGGAGGTCTTCCGTGCGATTTTTTGAAGGTTATATGACCTTGACTTTGATATTTGACCCTTTATCTCCTTATTGGGGCAACAACAAAAAATTGATGGTTGAATTTTATTAGGAACATCATTCTCAGCATTTTATTCTATATTGATTTTCAAAATAATGTTTTTTAAAATATTTGTTCTGTTTGAGTCATGTTATCAAAGTTTGGTACTTCTGGCCCTTTAAAACCCATTAAAACCCCTTAATACGGAACACATGAAAAATAATTATAATATGTTGTTAAATAAATGTGAGATGAACATTTTTGCTTCCTAAACACATAACAAAACATTTTTCAGTAAAGTGCTATGGAAGAAAGACTTTAGAGCCTTTTTGGTCCCTAAATTGAAGGGCCAGCCCCTTTTTCTTGGCATCATATGAAAGTTCTTTTGATATTAAACATATTTTGTTCAACAAGTGTTTAGAAATTCTTTGCCGTTTTTGAGCTATCTGGGATATGACGTTTTAGGGGCCGACCCCTTATCTCCTTATTGGGGCCAGATAACGAAAATTTTATGATTAAATATTGTTTAAAACATCATTCTAAACATCTTTTATTCTATATTGCTTTTCAAAATATTTGTCCTTTTTGAGATATATTCGATCGAAGTTTTCGACTTTTGGCCCCTTAAAACCCCTAATTACGTAACGCATAATAAAAAATTCATAATGTATAGTTTAATTAGTAAAAGATGAACATTTTTGCTTCTTAAACATATGACAAAATATTTCTCAGTAAAGTGCTATGGAAGACAGACTTTAGAGCCCTTTTGGCCCCTAAATTGAAGGGCCAGCCCCTTTTTCTTGGCATCATACGAAAGTTCTTTTGATATTAAACATATTTCGTTCAACAAGTGTTTAGAAATTCTTTGCCGTTTTTGAGCTATCTGGGATATGACGTTTTAGGGGCCGACCCCTAATCTCCTTATTGGGGTCAGATAACGAAAATTTTATGATTGAATATTGTTTAAAACATCATTCTAAACATCTTTTATTCTATATTGCTTTTTAAAATATTTGTCCTTTTTGAGATATATTCGATGGAAGTTTTGGATATTTGGCCCCTTAAAACCCCTAATTACGTAACGCATAATAAAAAATTCATAATGTATAGTTTAATTAGTAAAAGATAAACATTTTTGCTTCTTAAACATATGACAAAATATTTCTCAGTAAAGTGCTATGGAAGACAGACTTTAGAGCCCTTTTGGCCCCTAAATTGAAGGGCCAGCCCCTTTTTCTTGGCATCATACGAAAGTTCTTTTGATATTAAACATATTTTGTACAACAAGTGTTTAGAAATTCTTTGCCGTTTTTGAGCTATCTCGGATATGATATTTAAGGGGCCGACCCCTAATCTCCTTATTGGGGCCAGATAACGAAACTTTTATGATTGAATATTGTTTAAAACATCATTCTAAGCATCTTTTATTCTATATTGCTTTTTAAAATATTTGTCCTTTTTGAGATATATTCGATCAAAATTTTGGAATTTTGGCCTCTTAAAACCCCTTATTACGTAACGCATAATAAAAAATTTATAATGTATAGTTTTATTAGTAAAAGATGAACATTTTTGCTTCTTAAACATATGACAAAATATTTCTCAGTAAAGTGCTATGGAAGACAGACTTTAGAGCCCTTTTGGCCCCTAAATTGAAGGGCCAACCCCTTTTTCTTGGCATCATACGAAAGTTCTTTTGATATTAAACATATTTTGTACAACAAGTGTTTAGAAATTCTTTGCCGTTTTTGAGCTATCTCGGATATGATATTTAAGGGGCCGACCCCTAATCTCCTTATTGGGGTCAGATAACGAACATTTTATGATTGAATATTGTTTAAAACATCATTCTAAGCATCTTTTATTCTATATTGCTTTTTAAAATATTTGTCCTTTTTGAGATATATTCGATCGAAATTTTGGAATTTTGGCCTCTTAAAACCCCTAATTACGTAACGCATAATAAAAAATTTATAATGTATAGTTTTATTAGTAAAAGATGAACATTTTTGCTTCTTAAACATATTACAAAATATTTCTCAGTAAAGTGCTATGGGAGAAATACTTTAGAGCCCTTTTGGCCCCTTATTTAAGGGACCAGCCCCTTTTTCTTGTTATCAAACGGAAGATCCTGTAAATATAAATTTTATTTGCTCTATATGTTATGGTAAAATATTTTCAGGAAAGGAGATAAAGAACGAAAACCATTAAAAATTACGTCGTTTTTTTAAACTCGATTTTCGGGTCCAGGCGAGCTTCGACGCCTTTGAAGCCACACAACCACAAATGCCTTTAAACACATCTACAATCTTTTGTCTACAATCCCTGAAAATTTAAATTCAATATCTTTTTTCGTTTAGGAGGAGATAGCAGGACAAAATGACCCTCTAAAAATCACTAAAACGTCAATTTCTCCCGAACGGAAATGACGTCATTAAAATAAAAAATTATATATAAGGTTTTTATCAATATCTACAAGATCTGAAATTTTCACGAAAATCGGTCAAGTCGTTTTCAAAAAATCGCTTGTACAAAAAAGCGTAAGAAAAAAAAAAAACTAGACACGATCTCGTTGCGAGCAACGAGGAGGTCTTCCGTTCGATTTTTAGAATGAAATAAGACATCATCGACTTTGATTTACAACAACAAAACATGTTATGGAAAAAGGAGTGAAGTAGTAATGCTTTATTGTATCGCTTTTTATAACTTCTTTAACATTGCTTTAAATACATGTACTTGCATTTCTTTCAATTAAGATAGAAAAGATCAAACTTGTTTACCTCTGGTCCCTAAAAACCCTAATTGGGTAACGCAAGAGAAAATCATTATATTGTTAGGATATATAAACGTATTATACCTAATCTAGCTTTAATAACCTTTCACAAAATTGCTCTCATTAAAGGGCTATAGATTAAAGATTTTAGAGCTCTTTGATACCCCAATTTAAGGGGCCAGTCCCTTTTTCTTGGATTCAAATAAAAGGACATTTAATTTTGGACACATTTTGTCAACAAGTGTTTAGAAATTCGTAACCGTTCTAGAGATAAATGAGAAAGAAGGTTTTAGGGGCCGATCCCTTATCTCTTTATAGGGGCCGTTTGACGAAATGTTGAAGGTTGTATATTGTTAAGAACATCATTTTAAACAATTTTTCTTCTGTACTGCATTACAAAATATTTTTCCTTTCTGAGATATGGGTGATCAAAATTTGGGTTTTTTGGTCCCTAAAAACCCCTAATTACAAAACACATGACAAAACCATCACATTGCTTGGATACAAAACTGTAGGATAAACACATTTGCTTCTATAGCATTTCACAAAATATCTCTCAATAAAGGGTTATAGATAAAAGACTTTAGAGCCTTTTAATCCCCTAATTAAAGGGGCCAGCCCCTTTTTCTTGATTTCAAATGAAAAGTTATTTAATTCTAAACAAATTATGTTCAACAAGTGTTTAGAAATTCAATTCGTTACCGTTCTGGAGATATATGAGAAAGAAGGTTTTAGGGGCCGATCCCTTACCTCCTTATAGGGGTCGTTTAACGAAATTTTGAAGGTTACATATTGTTACATGTAAGAACATCATTTTAAACAACTTTTCTTCTGTTCTGCATTACCAAATATTTTTCCTTTCTGAGATATAGATGATCAAAATTTTGGACTTTCGGCCCCTAAAAACCCTTAATTACGTAACACATGATAAAATCATTACATTGCTTGAATACATAACTGTAAGATAAACACATTTGTTTCTATAACATTTCACAAAATATCTCTCAGTAAAGGGCTACAGATTAAAGATTTGAGAGCCCTTTGGTCCCCTAATTTGAGGATTCAGCCCCTTTTTTCTTGATATCAAATAAAAGGTCATTTAATTATGAACACATTTTGTTCAACAAGTGTTTAGAAATTCGTTACTGTTCTGGAGATATATGAGAAAGAAGGTTTTAGGGGCCGGTCCATAATCTCCTTTTAGGGGCCGTTTAACGAAATTTTGACGGTTGCATTTTGTTGAGAACATCATTTTAAACAACTTTTCTTCCGTACTGCATTACAAAATATTGTTCCTTTCAGAGATATGGGTGATCAAAATTTTGGACTTTTGGCCCCTAAAAACCCTTAATTACAAAACACATGATAAAATCATTACATGGCTTGAATACATAACTGTAAGATAAACACATTTGCTTCTATAACATTTCACAAAATATCTCTCAGTAAATGGCTACAGATTAAAGACTTTTGAGCCATTTGGTTCCCTAATTTGAGGGGCCAGCCCCTTTTTTCTTGATATCAAATAAAAGGTCATTTAATTATGAACACATTTTGTTCAACAAGTGTTTAGAAATTCGTTACCGTTTTGGAGATATATGAGAAAGTAGGTTTTAGGGGCCGGTCCCTTATCTTCATTTAAGGGCCGTTTAACGAAATTTTGTCGGTTGCATATTGTTAACAACATCATTTTGAACTGCTTTTCTTCTGTCCTGCATTACAAATTTTTTTTCCTTTCTGAGATATGGTTGATCGGAATTTTGGACTTTTGGCCCCTAAAAACCCTTAATTACGTAATACATAACAAAATCAATACATTGCCTTGATACATAACTGTGAGATAAACATATTTGCTTCTATAACATTTCACAAAATATCTCTCAGTAAAGGGCTACAGATTAAAGACTTTAGAGCCTTTTTGTCCCCTTATTTGAGGGGCCAGCCCCTTTTTCCTGATTTTAAGGAAAATGACTTGTAAATAGAAACTTTTTTTACATTACATGTCTTAACAAAATATTTTTCAGAAAAAAGATAATCAAAGAAAACCAGAAAAATTTACGACGTTTTTTCCATCTCAATTTTCGGGTCCAGGCGAGCTGCGGCGCCTTTCAAGCCAGATCAAAATGAAAATAAAATTACAAATCTACAATCTTTCGTCTACTATCCCTGAAAGTTTGAACTCAATATCTCTTATAGTTTAGGAGAACGTAGAGGGACAAGCCACCCCTCTGAAAATCGCTAAAACGTCAATTTCTCAAAAACGTAAGTGACGTCATCAATATAATAAAAAACCTATAAGGTTTAAATCATTATCTATTAGATCTGAAAGTTTCATGAAAATCGATCAAGCTGTTTCTGAGAAATCGCGTGCACAAAATTTGTAAGAAAAAAAAGAAAAATAACTAGGCATGATCTCGTTGCGAGCAACGAGGAGGTCTTCCGTGCGATTTTTTGAAGGTTATATGACCTTGACTTTGACAACATATTTTGTTCAACAAGTGTTTAGAAATTCTTTGCCGTTTTTGAGCTATCTGGGATATGACGTTTTAGGGGCCGACTCCTAATCTCCTTATTGGGGCCAGATAACGAAAATTTTATGATTGAATATTGTTTAAAACATCATTCTAAACATCTTTTATTCTATATTGCTTTTCAAAATATTTGTCCTTTTTGAGATATATTCGATCGAAGTTTTGGATATTTGGCCCCTCAAAACCCCTAATTACGTAACGCATCATAAAAAATTAATAATGTATAGTTTAATTAGTAAAAGATGAACATTTTTGCTTCTTAAACACATGACAAAATATTTCTCAGTAAAGTGCTATGGAAGACAAACTTTAGAGCCCTTTTGGCCCCCAAATTGAAGGGCCAGCCCCTTTTTCTTGGCATCATACGAAAGTTCTTTTGATATTAAACATATTTTGTACCACAAGTGTTTAGAAATTCTTTGCCGTTTTTGAGCTATATGGGATATGATATTTAAGGGGCCGACCCCTAATCTCCTTATTGGGGCCAGATAACGAAACTTTTATGATTGAATATTGTTTAAAACATCATTCTAAGCATCTTTTATTCTATATTGCTTTTTAAAATATTTGTCCTTTTTGAGATATATTCGATCGAAATTTTGGAATTTTGGCCCCTTAAAACCCCTAATTACGTAACGCATAATAAATTTTTTATAATGTATAGTTTTATTAGTGAAAGATGAACATTTTTGCTTCTTAAACATATTACAAAACATTTCTCAGTAAAGTGCTATGGAAGAAAGACTTTAGAGCCCATTTGGTCCCTAAATTGAAGGGCCAGCCCCTTTTTATGGCATCATACAAAAGTTCTTTTGATATTAAACATATTTTGTTCAACAAGTGTTTAGAAAGTCTTTGCCGTTTAAGAGCTATCTGGGAAAGGACATTTTAGGGGCCGACCCCTAATCTCCTTATTGGGGCCAGATAACGAAAATTTTATGATTGAATACTGTTTAAAACATCATTTTAAGCATCTTTTATTCTATATTGCTTTTCAAAATATTTGTCCTTTTTGAGATATATTCGATGGAAGTTTTGGATATTTGGCCCCTTAAAACCCCTAATTACGTAACGCATAATAAAAAATTTATAATGTATATTTTTATTAGTAAAAGATGAACATTTTTGCTTCTTAAACATATTACAAAATATTTCTCAGTAAAGTGCTATGGGAGAAATACTTTAGAGCCCTTTTGGCCCCTTATTTAAGGGACCAGCCTCTTTTTCTTGTTATCAAACGGAAGATCCTGTAAATATAAATTTTATTTGCTCTATATGTTATGGTAAAATATTTTCAGGAAAGGAGATAAAGAACGAAAATCATTAAAAATTACGTCGTTTTTTTTTAACTCGATTTTCGGGTCCAGGCGAGCTTCGACGCCTTTGAAGCCAGACAACCCCAAATGCCTTTAAACACATCTACAATCTTTTGTCTACAATCCCTGAAAATTTAAATTCAATATCTTTTTTCGTTTAGGAGGAGATAGCAGGACAAAATGACCCTCTAAAAATCACTAAAACGTCAATATCTCCCGAACGGAAATGACGTCATTAAAATAAAAAATTATATATAAGGTTTTTATCAATATCTACAAGATCTGCAATTTTCACGAAAATCGGTCAAGTCGTTTTCAAAAAATCGCTTGTACAAAAAAGCGTAAGAAAAAAAAAAATAAAAGGGAACTAGACACTTGTTGCAAAAGCAACAAAAAGGTCTTCCGTTTTGATATACATGTATCAATTTAACTGTAAGACATTGCTTCTCTAACATGCAAAAAAAAGTTGATATGATAATTATTGTGAATGATATATCCAGGCGTTAATTACATGTAAAACAACGAGAATGAAAAAGAAATCAATTTTTTAAGTACTTTCTGTGACGACCGGAAGTAACGCCGATCTAAACAAAAATGTTAACCATTTGTACAATCATAAGTCAATCCATCCTCAAAGTTTGGTTGTTCACGACTCTGCCAAATCTAAGATCTCTTTGAAACAATATTTTTTGTCTCGGGACCGAAACGGACGAACGAAAGTGATTAATAAAAACAAAAGCTGGTATTTCTCGTACATTTGCTTAATGTACATCACTGTTTATCAGGCTAGATGAAATTCCAAGAAAGTCAGCTAAACTTGTTAAAAACAGGATTTGTTTGAACCCTTCCGGTAAGAACCGGAAGTGACAGTTGACAAAATTAAACCCTTTAAACACATCCCCAATCAAAATTCTATCAAACAATCTATGAAAGATTCGTGTCTCAATCACTTACAATGACGAAAATATTGCGGACATCAAATTTGTAAAAAGAAAAGCTACATAGAGATATTTGAGATATCTCACCGGAAGTTAAATTTATTTGCCAATTTAAAATTATATAGATGACATATGTAAGATTGTATGCTGATATTTTCATTTTATGAAAATGAATAAAACAAATTGTTGAATTGCTTCCGGTGACGACCGGAAGCTAAGCCGAACAAAACAAAATAGTGTATACACATGTACATACATAGGTCTATCATCCCACAAAGTTTGATCGTTCAAGTCGTTACCGTTTTTGAGATCTCCAGGAATCAAGGTTTTTTGTCTCGGGACAGGAAACGGACAAACGGAAGTGCTCAATGTAAATTGTAATTAAAATTTTTTTTGTACTTGCCCTTTCTACTTAATTGTTCATCGACTTCACTACAAATATCAAAGGAAAACAGTTAAACTGATAAACAGCGCGATTTGTTTGAACTCTTCCTGTGTGGACCGGAAGTGATGGAAGACAAAACGAAACCGGTTAAACACATCTTCAATCAAATGTCTATCATCCATGAAAGTTTTGTGCTTTGATTGCTTATAGTTTCTGAGATCTCGTTTGTACAAAATGTGTTTCAAAAAAGCTACCTGAGATATCTCACCGGAAGTAGAATTTTTTTGTTGAGTTAACATCGCATAGACAATCTATGCATAGATTTATACTTATATATTTATTTTATGGAAAAAGAATCTGATGCGAAAAAGTAGTTATTTTTGACGTGCTTCCGGTGACGACCGGAAGTTACGACGAACAAAACAAAATAGTGTGAACACATCTACAGCTATGGGTCTATCATCCCACTAAGTTTGGATGTTCAAGTCTTTACCGTTTTTGAGATCTCGTTGATACAAGCTTTTTCAACGCGGGACAGGAAACGGACAAACGGAAGTGCTCAATCCAAATTGTATTTAATATATCTTGTAAACTTGCCCTTTGTACTTCATTTCTCATCCAGCACACAACAAATATCAATGGAAATAAGTTAAACTGATAAACAGCTCGATTTGTTTGAACTCTTCCTGTGTGAACCGGAAGTGACGGAAGACAAAACGAAACCGGTTAAACACATCTTCAATCAAATGTCTATCATCCATGAAAGTTTTGTGCTTTGATTGCTTATAGTTTCTGAGATCTCGTTTGTACAAAATGTGTTTCAAAAAAGCTACCTGAGATATCTCACCGGAAGTAGAATTTTTTTGTTGAGTTAACATCGCATAGACAATCTATGCATAGATTTATACTTATATATTTATTTTATGGAAAAAGAATCTGATGCGAAAAAGTAGTTATTTTTGACGTGCTTCCGGTGACGACCGGAAGTTACGACGAACAAAACAAAATAGTGTGAACACATCTACAGCTATGGGTCTATCATCCCACTAAGTTTGGATGTTCAAGTCTTTACCGTTTTTGAGATCTCGTTGATACAAGCTTTTTCAACGCGGGACAGGAAACGGACAAACGGAAGTGCTCAATCCAAATTGTATTAAATATATCTTGTAAACTTGCCCTTTGTACTTCATTTCTCATCCAGCACACAACAAATATCAATGGAAATAAGTTAAACTGATAAACAGCTCGATTTGTTTGAACTCTTCCTGTGTGAACCGGAAGTGACGGAAGACAAAACGAAACCGGTTAAACACATCTTCAATCAAATGTCTATCATCCATGAAAGTTTTGTGCTTTGATCACTTATAGTTTCTGAGATCTCGTTTGTACAAAATGTGTTTCAAAAAATCTACCTGAGATATTTGAGATATCTCACCGGAAGTAGAATTTTTTTGTTGAGTTAACATCGCATAGATAACCTATGCATAGATTTATACTTATATATTTATTTTATCGAAAATGAATTTTATGCGAAAAATAGTTATTTTTGAAGTGCTTCCGGTGACGACCGGAAGTTACGACGAACAAAACAAAATAGTTTAAACACATCTACAACTATAGGTCTATCATCCCTCAAAGTTTGGAGGTTCAAGTCTTTATCGTTTCTGAGATCTCATTGTCCATACCTTTTTGTCGCGGGACAGGAAACGGACGACAGGAAGTGAATTTTGAAAAAATGAAAAAAACGCCTAGAGATATTATCATTTTCTATCAGTCCTGAAAATTTCAAGAAAATCCATCCCGCCATCTCTGAGAAATCTTGTGGACAAAAAAAGGAAAAAAAAAATAATAATAACTAGACTCTTGTTGCAAAAGCAACAAAAAGGTCTTCCGTTTTGATATACATGTATCAATTTAACTGTAAGACATTGCTTCTCTCAGTATTTCATAACCATTAGACAACAGGACTTAATTGACTATCAATTTGTCTTACTTTGTCAAACAGAAGCAGTAAATCTCTTAAACAACATGAATTGTTTGAACTCTTCCGGTGTGGACCGGAAGTGACAATTGACAAAATAAAAACGGTTAAACACATCTTCTATCAAATGTCTATCATCCGTGTTAGTTTTGTGTCTTGGTCACTTACAGTTTATGAGACTTCGTTGTCATAATATTTGTTTTAAAAAGACTACCTGAGATATTTGAGATATCTCACCGGAAGTAATTTTTTTTGTTTATTAATCATCGGATAGATGACATATGAAAGCGTTTATACCTTTATATCATTTCAGTGTTAAACAAATAAAATGCGTAAAAACATAATTTTTGAAGTGCTTCCGGTGACGACCGGAAGTTACGACGAACAAAACAAAATAGTTTAAACACATCTACAGCTATAGGTCTATCATCCCTCAAAGTTTGGATGTTCAAGTCTTTATCGTTTCTGAGATCTCATTGTCCATAGCTTTTTATCGCGGGACAGGAAACGGACGACAGGAAGTGAATTTTGAAAAAATGAAAAAAACCACTTGGAGATATTATCGTTCTCTATCAGTCCTATAAATTTCAAGAAAATCCATCCATGCATCTCTGAAAAATCGAGTTAAACTTTTAAAAAACCTGATTTGTTTGAACTCTTCCTGTGTGGACCGGAAGTGACGGTCAACCAAATAAAAACGGTTAAACACATCTTCTATCAAATGTCTATCATCCCTGTAAGTTTCGTGTTTTGATCACTTACAGTTTCTGAGATCTCGGGGTTCAAACATTTACTTTAAAAAAGGCTTCATGAGATATTTGAGATATCTCACCGGAAGTAGAATTTTTATGTTTATTAATCATCGGATAGATGACATATGTAAGCATTTATACTTATATTTCAATTCTCCGAGAAATATATTAAATGCGTAAAAGCATAATTTTTGAAGAGCTTCCGGTGACGACCGGAAGTTACGACGAACAAAACAAAATAGTTTAAACACATCTACAACTATAGGTCTATCATCCCTCAAAGTTTGGATGTTCAAGTCTTTATCGTTTCTGAGATCTCATTGTCCATAGCTTTTTGTCGCGGGACAGGAAACGGACGACAGGAAGTGAATTTTGAAAAAATGAAAAAAACGCCTGGAGATATTATAATTTTCTGTCAGTCCTGAAAATTTCAAGAAAATCCATCCAGCCATCTCTGAGAAATCTTGCGGACAAAAAACGGACAAAAAAAAAAAATAATAATAATAATAATAATAATAAGAAACATTACAATCACTATAAGGTCTTCCGTTGGAAACGGAAGACCTTAATAACTAGACACGATCTCGTTGCGAGCAACGAGGAGGTCTTCCGTGCGATTTTTTTAAGGTTATATGACCTTGACTTTGATATTTGACCCTTTATCTCCTTATTGGGGCAACAACAAAAAAATTGATGGTTGAATTTTATTAGGAACATCATTCTCAGCATTTTATTATATATTGATTTTCAAAATAATGTTTTTTTAAAATATTTGTTCTGTTTGAGGTATGTTATCAAAGTTTGGTACTTCTGGCCCCTTAAAACCCATTAAAACCCCTTAATACGGAACACATGATAAAATAATTATAATATGTTGTTAAATAAATGTGAGATGAACATTTTTGCTTCCTAAACATATAACAAAACATTTTTCAGTAAAGTGCTATGGAAGAAAGACTTTAGAGCCCTTTTGGCCCCGAAATTGAAGGGCCAGCCCCTTTTTCTTGGCATCATACGAAAGTTCTTTTGATATTAAACATATTTTGTTCAACAAGTGTTTAGAAATTCTTTGCCGTTTTTGAGCTATCTGGGATATGACGTTTTAGGGGCCGACCCCTAATCTCCTTATTGGGGCCAGATAACGAAAATTTTATGATTAAATATTGTTTAAAACATCATTCTAAACATCTTTTATTCTATATTGCTTTTTAAAATATTTGTCCTTTTTGAGATATATTCGATAGAAATTTTGGACTTTTGGCCCCTTAAAACCCCTAATTACGTAACGCATAATAAAATTTTTATAATGAGTAGTTTTATTAGTGAAAGATGAACATTATTGCTTCTTAAACATATTACAAAACATTTCTCAGTAAAGTGCTATAGAAGAAAGACTTTAGAGCCCTTTTGGCCCCTAAATTGAAGGGCCAGCCCCGTTTTCTTGGCATCATACGAAAGTTCTTTTGATATTAAACATATTTTGTTCAACAAGTGTTTAGAAATTCTTTGCCGTGTAAGAGCTACCTGGGAAAGGACATTTTAGGGGCCGACCCCTAATCTCCTTATTGGGGCCAGATAACGAAAATTTTATGATTGAATATTGTTTAAAACATCATTCTAAGCATCTTTTATTCTATATTGCTTTTCAAAATATTTGTCCTTTTTGAGATATATTCGATCGAAGTTTTGGATTTTTGGCCCCTTAAAACCCCTAATCACATAACGCATAATAAAAAATTTATAATGTATAGTTTAATTAGTAAAAGATGAACATTTTTGCTTCTTAAACATATTACAAAATATTTCTCAGTAAAGTGCTATGGGAGAAAGACTTTAGAGCCCTTTTGGCCCCTTATTTAAGGGACCAGCCCCTTTTTCTTGTTATCAAACGGAAGATTCTGTAAATATAAATTTTATTTGCTCTATATGTTATGGTAAAATATTTTCAGGAAAGGAGATAAAGAACGAAAATCATTAAAAATTACGTCGTTTTTTTAAACTCGATTTTTGGGTCCAGGCGAGCTTCGACGCCTTTGAAGCCAGACAACCACAAATGCTTTTAAACACATCTACAATCTTTTGTCTACAATCCCTGAAAATTTAAATTCAATATCTTTTTTCGTTTAGGAGGAGATAGCAGGACAAAATGACCCTCTAAAAATCACTAAAACGTCAATATCTCCCGAACAGAAATGACGTCATTAAAATAAAAAATTATATATAAGGTTTTTATCAATATCTACAAGATCTGCAATTTTCACGAAAATCGGTCAAGTCGTTTTCAAAAAATCGCTTGTACAAAAAAGCGTAAGAAAAAAAAAAAATAATAAAAGGGAAAAAGAAACAAAGCAATAACAATAAGGTCTTCCGTTGGAAACGGAAGACCTTAATAAGAAACATTACAATCACTATAAGGTCTTCCGTTGGAAACGGAAGACCTTAAAAAGAAACAAAGCAATAACAATAAGGTCTTCCGTTGGAAACGGAAGACCTTAATAAAAGGGAAAAAGAAACAAAGCAATAACAATAAGGTCTTCCGTTGGAAACGGAAGACCTTAATAACATATTTATGTCTCTGGTTCAATATACCAATAAAAAAAACTTTTTCAACCTGATTGGTCTATCTTCTTATTCATTCTAAGCATAAATAAACATTTCCTAACAATTAACCCATTCATTTTAAGTCTAAAACTGGAATTTTCACTTCAAAAGCTTTGTTTAAATCGCAAAGAATTGTAAGCTCTGTAACTTGCTCATAACTCAACAAATGACAGTCAAATTTATTTTTTGCCTATTAAAAATGCCTTACTGAAGCATTGTAAACATTAAAATCGAAAAAAAAAATTTGACCAAAATAGTGACCATGCCCCTTTAAACATTTTTACTATGTATTTCTATGTTAAACTTTAAACCCCGCCAGGGGCCCCAGTTTTGATCCGGTGGTCACAATTTTTATAATTAAGAATCTTCACTAGATATACAAGCTTTCTTTTGTAAATATTGGCATTTCTTGTGCAGTGGGTCTTGAGAGGAAGATGTTTGAAGACAAACACCCTACACTCACTGTTTGGCGATTATCCCCTTTATAAAATAGATTTAGTCCTTTATTTCACAATTTAAAACCCCCTTTTCATAAAGATGCTCAGTACCAAGTTTTATTAAATTTGGCCCATTGGTTTTAGAAAAGAGGTCAAAAAGGTGAAAAATTTACAGACGGACAACGGGTGATCAAAAAAGCTCACTTGAACCTTTGGTTCAGGTAAGCTAAACAAGAGGCCCATGGGCCACATCGCTCACCTGAGGAACAACAGGTATGATAAAATCAGCTTAATGGAGTCATAATACAAACTATCTGGACAATGTACAATAATACATGTTGATCCTGTATAAATAAAATCCATTTTCCCCTGGATATTCTTATGTTTATAATCATTAGTCCCTTTTCTAACAGGACGATTTTATAGTCATATCATATGTTGAGTATTGCAGTTCTCAAAAAGATCCTTAACAATTGTTTATATATGGGATATAAACGTACATAAACTCTGAACCTTCTTGTGAGGCCAAAGAATTGTCCTGTGGCCAAAGTCTTAACAATTATAAAGAATCATCTGGCTGATTAGTTTCTGAGAAGAAGATTTTTACAGATTTACCATATATATTCCTTTGTTAAACTTTGAACCCCCATTGTGGCCCCACTCTACCCCTGGGGATCATGATTTTCACAACTTTGAATTTACACTACCTGAGGACGCTTCCACACAAGTTTAAGCTTTCCTAGCTGATTAGTTTCTGAGATGAAGATTTTTAAAGATTTACCATATATATTCCTATGTAAAACTTTGACCTTCCATTGTGGCCTCACCCTACCCCCGGGGGTCATGATTTTCACAACTATGAATCTACACTACCTGATGATGCTTCAACACAAGTGTCAGCTTTACTGGCTGATTAGTTTCTGAGAAGAAGATTTTTAAAGATTTACTCTATGTATTCCTATGTAAAACTTCGATCCCCCATTGTGGCCCCATCCTACCCCCTTGGGTCATGATTTTCACAACTTTGAATCTACACTACCTGAGGATGCTTCCACACAAGTGTCAGCTTTCCTGGCTGATTAGTTTCTGAGAAGAAGATTTTTAAAGATTTACTCTATATATTCCTATGTAAAACTTCAATCCCCCATTGTGGCCCCACCCTACCCCCGGGGGGTCATGATTTTCACAACTTTGAATCTACACTACCTGAGGATGCTTTCACACAAGTGTCAGCTTTCCTTGCTGATTAGTTTCTGAGAAGAAGATTTTTAAAGATTTACTCTATATATTCCTATGTAAAACTTCGATCCCCCATTGTGGCCCCACCCTACCCCCGGGGATCATGATTTTCACAACTTTGAATTTACACTAACTGGGGATGCTTCCACACAAGTTTCAGCTTTACTGGCTGATTAGTTTCTGAGAAGAAGATTTTTAAAGATTTACTCTATATATTCCTATGTAAAACTTCGATCCCCCATATTGTGGCCCCACCCTACTCCCGGGGATCATGATTTTCACAACTTTGAATCTACACTACCTGAGGATGCTTCCACTCAAGTTTCAGCTTTTCTGGCTGATTAGTTTCTGAGAAGAAGATTTTTAAAGATTTACTCTATATATTCCTATGTAAAACTTCGACCACCCATTAAGGCCCCACCCTACCCTCGGGGGTCATGATTTTCACAACTATAAATCTACACTACCTGAGGATGCTTCCACACAAGTTTCAGCTTTCCTGGTCTTATGGTTCATGAGAAGAAGATTTTTAAAGATTTACTCTATATATTCCTATGTAAAACTTCGATCCCCCATATTGTGGCCCCACCCTACTCCCGGGGATCATGATTTTCACAACTTTGA
This sequence comes from Magallana angulata, assembly GCF_025612915.1. Lineage (NCBI taxonomy): Eukaryota > Metazoa > Mollusca > Bivalvia > Ostreida > Ostreidae > Magallana > Magallana angulata. The sequence goes on along the minus strand of NC_069111.1, from coordinate 31,115,721 downwards.
ATCTACACTACCTGAGGATGCTTCCACTCAAGTTTCAGCTTTTCTGGCTGATTAGTTTCTGAGAAGAAGATTTTTAAAGATTTACTCTATATATTCCTATGTAAAACTTCGACCACCCATTAAGGCCCCACCCTACCCTCGGGGGTCATGATTTTCACAACTATAAATCTACACTACCTGAGGATGCTTCCATACAAGTTTCAGCTTTCCTGGTCTTATGGTTCATAAGAAGAAGATTTTTAAAGATTTACTCTGTATATTCCTATGTAAAACTTGGACCCCCCATTGTGGCCCCATCCTACCCCCGGGGGTCATGATTTTCACAAATTAGAATCTACACTACCTGAGGATGCTTCCACACAAGTTTCAGCTTTCCTGGTCTTATGGTTCATGAGGAGAAGATTTTTAAAGATTTACTCTATATATTCCTCTGTTAAATTTCGACCCCCCATTGTGGCCCCAACCTACCCTCGGGGGTCATGATTTTCACAAATTAGAATCTACACTACCTGAGGATGCTTCCATACAAGTTTCAGCTTTCCTGGTCTTATGGTTCATGAGAAGAAGATTTTTAAAGATTTACTCTGTATATTCCTATGTTAAACTTCGACCTCCCTTGTGGCCCCACCCTTCCCCCGGGGGTCATGATTTTCACAAATTAGAATCTACACTACCTGAGGATGCTTCCACACAAGTTTCAGCTTTCCTGGTCTTATGGTTCACGAGAAGAAGATTTTTAAAGATTTACTCTATATATTCCTATGTTAAATTTCGACCCCCCATTGTGGTCCCACCCTACCCCCGGAGGTCATGATTTTCACAACTATAAATCTACACTACCTGAGGATGCTTCCACACAATTTTCAGCTTTCCTGGTCTTATGGTTCATGAGAAGAAGATTTTCAAAGATTTACTCTGTATATTCCTATGCAAAACTTCGACCCCCCATTGTGGCCCCACCCTACCCCCGGGGGTCATGATTTTCACAAATTAGAATCTACACTACCTGAGGATGCTTTCACACAAGTTTCAGCTTTCCTGGTCTTATGGTTCATGAGAAGAAGATTTTTGAAAATTTCTCGAAAATTTTCATAAATTCCTAATTATCTCCCTTTGCAAAAGGGCGTGATCCTTAGTTTTCACAAATTTAAATCCCCTTAGGCTAAGGATGCTTTGTGCCAAGTTTGGTTGAAATTGGCCCAGTGGTTCTTGAGAAGATGTTGAAAATGTGAAAAGTTTACAGACAGACGGACGGACAGACAGACAGACGGACGACAGACAAAATGTGATCAGAATAGCTCACTTGAGCTTTCAGCTCAGGTGAGCTAAAAAAATACAAACATACACAATTCTATTTTCTTTATTTAAAACTTCGTAAAAATACCTGACACGAAAAAAATACATAGTAAATTGCCAATTCTTTTCCAAACCTAACATGAAGTTCACCACAATTTTGTTATGATTTAAAAATGTACCTGCCAAATAATTTTTCCAAAAAATTCATACTGAGTTTATTATATAGTTCATTTTTTACTTCATATATGACATACAAAAGTGGCTTTCATTTTGGAAGGTAAAATAACATCAGCACAACAAACCTAACTGACATCTTTCACAACAGCAAGTTTTCATAAAACCCTTTTGATCACTATAAATTCATTAAATTGATACATGTCTTAAAGTATTTGCATATATACATAATACATCTAGTAAGAACACTGCACATTCTTATAAATGAAATGAAAAGTATTCTCGCAGCAACAATTTCTAATGGCTTGTTTTCTGTCAAAAATGATAAACTTTAATACATGTACAACAAAAGTTTTGGGTTGATTTTGAGAGAAGATTGATAGTTTTACAGATCTATCAACATGTTTTTTTTTTTTTTCCATTCAGAAATACTCTAAAAATCTATTGCAACAGCATACAGAGTACTGATTATATATATTTCTCTTACACACAATCATATACCCACCGTTCTCTCACAATTGAAAATTTAATCTATGAATTATACAGTGTTTTCAACAAAATTTTCAATAAAAACAAAAGCAACTTGCTGTCATAATGAAGGATGAAATTGTTGTACACACACTATTTAAATGATAAAGAGAGATGGCACAACAACAATGAACATTACTACATACACAAAGATTGCAACAGATGGACTTCCGAAGTGAACGAATGGAAAACTGTTTAAACTTTTGACACCCTAAACGACAGATGAGCACCATGATTATGACATGAATCATTGTGAGTGATCAAATAGACTGCCTGCTGATGAAATTAATTTGCGATCATAAGAAGTAAAGGGGCAATGGGCTGCTGATAGCCTGATACAGAATCCAGCAACATCTCTCACAGGACTTGACGGTCTTTCTTGAGTCTGATCTTAAAATGCAAATCTTCAAATGTATATTTGCATCAGAAAAAGATGTCAATCCTACACAACATGGGATTTATATGTCCGAGATCCATCTCTATCACTTGCCATATCAAAAAAAGAAAGAAAAGAATGAACCTGTCCTGGGCCCCGACAAAATTATTTTTTGATAGATTATAAATCCTCCTTGCTTTCATCCTCTTCATTGTCATTATGAGTGTGCCATGTGAGTCGTTCTTCATAAAAAGCTATCACTATTTGTGGACATTTAACATTAGCTTGTCTTGCTGGTACTAAATCTGCCTCATCACTGTCTTTCCTTTAAAACATAAATGAAAACTTTCATGTCAAACAGATTTTAAAAACAGAAATTCTTAACCAACATATTATTTTTATCATAGATCACACAGTCAAGTATTACAATTTGATCCCTAGATAGCCAATACCGGTACACTTTCTTTAATAATATCAAAACAATAATTTGATCAGAAGAGGAACATCAGGCAGCCTTGACATTATCAAATCAAACAGGAGATTTTGTGCTTGTAGCAAGATATTGAACAGAAAAGCAAGAAAACCTGAAAGGATTAGCAGCAATAATGTAGCCCTCTCTGATTTTTTATATCTGATGTTTACTGGAGAGGGCTACAATTCCACAGGATCTCCTGTAAGGGTGCAAAATTAATTTCTTAATGCGGCTGACTTTGGTCTGAAAAGATCGATTTTATATTTCAATTCCTTTAGATAAAATGATTTTTTAATTCAGGTTGAACAAACTAACCATATGTAATTCAAAACCAGATAAAACACATCAGCATGTTTACCAGTTGTCTTTTTCAGCAGCCATGACAGTTCTCGCGTGATTTTATGAGATTTACGATTGGAGTTTTGATGAGCTTGATAACGTGAATGTCAGTGTAGATAATTGATCTTACCCCGTTCTATCATTAAAACATCATTTAAGGAAATGGTATATAATGGAAAATTCATATTTACAGCGTTAATTATGTTTAAATAGGGGAATTCCTATATTCAGTTCAAGATACGCTTCTGAATTCTCATTGGCTGTCCATAAATAAAACCGGTCAAGGTCAGTAAACATGGCCGACAAATTCAACTTGTGTTGTTGACATGCATGAAAAATAACGGATATAAGGACTATACTTGATATTTTTGGATTAATTTATGCCATAGACATCTATAATGTTTGAGTTCTGGTAAGAAAAAAAAAAATAATAATAAAAATCGGGAGAGGGCTACATTATTGCAGCTAGAGAGGATAGATAAAATTCATGACTCCAATCCTCAAACAAACTTACCACTTCATTAAAAACATGAGTTCGCCTGAACTGTCTGTGGCACCAATAATTCTCTCTGGCAACAACCCTCTGTCAAAACCTCTTGGTTTGTTATCTTCTTCCTGTAAATCAGGATCAAAATTAGTGAACATAAATTAATTTTAACATTTATCATCAAATGCATTTATCTTTCGATCTGATGATCTTACTGTTGTTTTTACTTCTGAGACTTTCTTCTTCTTCTTTGCTGCACCATCATCTGTGCCATTTGGAGTTTTTCTTTTCTTCTCTTGATCTTTTTTCTTCTTTTTCTCCTCAAACTCTGCTATAAGGTCTGGACAATCTAAATTTGCTTCTGGTTCCCAAGTATTCTCTGAGCTGGAAAATAATGTTCATGATAATATCTCTTCATGTAAACAAGAGATTTTCAGAACCTGAGACAGAGAATAAGTTATGACTACACTGAAAAAATTTTTTTTATGTACTTTGAACAACAAGTAAAAAATGTTCTTAATCATTGTTTACAGTACTTTAAATAATATATTACCGGTATTTATTTTTGCAAGATAAACAGATTCTTCATTTCATATATTTAAAATACAACCAACAGAATGTTTCACAGCATTTACTTCTAAATTTGGCTATTTATCCTAATACAGAGAATACAATAAATCTACCTGAGATTTATTATTATGACAATGAATTTCCTACCAACCCACCTTAATCAGCTAGGGTCAGAAAACAATTCAAAACATCAAATAACAAATTTCTTTTCATGCTGCCTCAGCTCTAAGAATGCAGGATCTTTACAAAAAAGAATATTATACATTAATAACTCTTACTCTGGGTAACCTTTCCATTTCAGAAGGTACTCTTTACGACCTCCCTTCATCCTGGAGTCCACCACTTTCTCAACTGTGTATTCTTCTTCCTCTTCCTCTTCTTCCTCAACGTCTGCTGGCTCTGCAACAATTTCCTCATCTTTTTTGGCCTTGGCTGGTCTTGTTGACGACATTGTTGCTGCCTGAAAATTCAAATTTGGCATCGACATTGAAAAAAACCCAATATTTACATGAATTGTGTAAATCCTTCTTGCCCAGTGATATTGCATTTGAATAAGTTATGGGTGAATTTCATAGGTCATATTTTCATAGATCTTGATATCATAGCGCGATTATAAACTGCGTGTTTTCCCGAATTTTTTTACGTCCTTTGACAATTATCATATGCTTTAAATGAATGAAAATTTATCAGTTCTATGATATCACCCACTCCCAATAATGCCATCACTTTACAAAATGGTGAAACCCCCCCCCCCCCCCTCCCTGAAAATCAATGTGGGAAATAGTCAAAATTCAAATTTTATTTTCGTTAAATCATTCTTAATTTAGCAGATTGTCTGGACAACTACAAAACTTTTCTGCTTCTGGTTATTTCATACTTTTTGGTATACTTAATATTTTGGTGTTTTAAGTTTTTAACTTATTCTTTATCATTTTCATTGAAGTTCTGTAAATCTTGACATATGCATGAATACTAATTGTGAGATTTGTTGTTAATTATAATTCCAAAGTTACCGGTAACTATCATAACCTATGAACTTGTAATTAATGTATTGTATGAGATATGTTTTTTGGGTTAAATTATGATATTTCATTGCAATGGGGAGAAATGGTACTTTGTGAGATTTGGTCCTAGGCCAGTATAGAGCAGTATAATAAATTAATGATATAGTTTATTATCAAAACATATCATATATGTATTTATATACGAAGAGATAAGCGAACAATACTTACAGACCATTCAAAAAAGTAAAACTCGAGAAGTCAAAACTATAAGTAATTTTGTTAAAACTTGCCTTTTCGTCCATTGTGTAGACTAAGTTGGAACACAGCTAGATGTAGAAAATAGACAAGTGATGATTTTATAGGCATATATATGTGAATGTTATGTGAACTCAAAGCCACACAAGATTTTTCGTTCAAATTTCATGGTCATGTTTGCTTTTTTTGGAATTAAAGACAGCTGTCTTTCATAAACAATCTTTAAACTTTTTTTCGCTTCTAACACGAAAGGCACGTCTTCACGTCTTGTTGTGGCATTTAATTTTGCATTTCATAAAGCAAAGTGTTGAACCTATTAATGAACCTGACCGATTAGTCTTGAAGAAATCAAATGTGTTAAAAGTAAAAAATAACTGCTTAAGATTGTAAAAATAATATATTGGTAAATAGGCAATCCTACATATAACCAGCCACTTATTCCATTCATAATATTAGACTAACATGCGCCATTTTGATAAAAGAGGCATGAGACTTGGATGCTACAATCCGATATTCGGATGACACGCCAATGATGCCCCAAGTACATTCAATATTCAGTTTTAAACCAAATTTTGCAATACGAATGGAAGATGACAATTCCAAAACACATCAGCAAAATTACCTCAAATAGCCTTGTGTTCACAAATAATTCAGTAATGCCGGGAACACAACGTAGCTTTGATGCGCATGTGTGCAGTTTATATCCGACTACAAGAAAAACGCGGGAAGAAAAAAAATACACTATTGTGTTTATTCAACAAGTATTCAAATAATCCAATTAATTGCAATAAGGAATGTGTTTTGAATTATGAAATGTATTTAATACATATAAATTTGATTGTCTATAAAAAATATAAGGATCACGGTATCGAATTGACAACATTCATTTGTTCGGATAAATACGAAATGACTAGCACGTCCTGACCATGCATTTGAACAACACGCAAAGTTGGCATTTAACCCCGTAATTTATTAAACGCAAAACGATAGAGCATACTAGTATATCGGTCTTTTAATTAATTATGAAGTAATTAAGTGATGCGTAAAGATAAAAAATAATATGCAAACGGTGTGACCGTTGGACCGAGCGCAGAATTAACACATTATGCAGTTTGATTTTTGTGTGATAAAATCTATTTAAAACGTACACAGTAGGATCCGCCTGCATGGTTGCCTACTCAAATCATTCGTCAAAGTTAAACTAAACGCCGCGTGCTCAGTCTACATTATGACGTCATGTCTCAGACGTAAAACGTTCAAGTTTTGTCTACGGAAATAGCCGAAGAGAGTTACGTGATTCCATTTTTTTTTTATTTCTTCTTTCATTGTTCATCAATTTAATTCATATGAATGCCGCTGTAATAAATTTGAATACTTTATTCAGTATCTAAAAGAAGTAAGTAAGTAAGTAAGTAAGTAAATCATTTATTATAGTGACATGTGCATTTTGCATGTTACAATAATACAGTGAAACAATAATACAAGATAATAGCACCCGGCCCATCGGACCTATATGTCACTGGTTATATAAATTACATATGTAAAAGTCAACGTGAAAATTTTGATTGTCTTAGTTTTAGAGCATTAATAATAAATTGAGAGCATTGCCGGGGATAAGTACATACTAAAGTTCTGAATAATTCAAATTCTTCATAGTTTGTTGAGCCAGTGGTATTTCTAATAAGTAAATTTCGTAAATCATTATATAATGTACATTTTAGGATGAAGTGAATTTCATTTTCAATTTCATTTAAATTACAAAAAACACAGAGTCTGTCAGTTAGAGGTTCATTTCGAAAGCGTCCAGTTTCAACACGTAAAGGGAGAATTCCACATCGGAGCTGAGCTAGGGCAGATCTTTGATTTTTTGGAATGTTCATGAGAAGATAATTTTCTGTTGAGAAGTTTTGCTTTAGGAGACGGTAAGTTCTGAGTTTGGGAGAGTTTTGAAGATTTGCGAACCAAATGTTTTCTGATGTCGAGTGTTGGTTTTGGATAAAAAGTTGGACGTCACAGCATATTGCGTTAGTATAGATATTTGACATGTTCGCGGAATTTAGCACAGCTTTTAGTTGGCAGTTCCACCCCCTTTCGTTGTTAAGGCATTGATCCCAGATGAAAACTTGTTTTGCCGTCCTGTTGTTGTCCATTGTCTGAAATTTGTTCCAAAGGCGGACCATATTAGATTAGTTCCTTGACGTTAATGTTTTTATTTTCCATCTGACAATTTGATAAGACATACATAGAAAAAGTCGTGTTTCTTAATTGAAGCACTATTGAAACTTATCTGATTTCCTTTTTAATTTCCTTTAATTCAAATTACCTTCTTTTGAAATACTGGAACTTATTTAATCGAGTTTAGGGGCAATAAACATCGATAAGTACCAGTCAATCAATGATCGAACTAACTTTTTAAAAACAAAATGGCTGCCAATATGGCGGCGCCCAGGGCTGGAAGAAAATTTTTTTGGCCTTAGTACCCCTGATTCAACTTTCATTTTTCACTGATTTTCTGATATATACGTGTTACCATTAATCCTCGCTTCGCGAGGCGGGCTTCGCCCGCCTCTCGCTGCGCTCGGTATAAAATTTTGGTTAATTATTTGTGAACACATATACAAATGTCAATCTCATTAAGGAACCTGTCAATTCTAAAAACATTACAGCTGCTAGAAGGATATGTTGTTTTCTAAAAAAAACTTTTTCAACGCTAGAAAGGAAAGTCAACAATGAACACATACAATTTTATGAATACCAATAATAGTCTAGTTTTGTTCACCCAATGTTTTGTCCATTGTGGATTTATGAGTTAATGTTTAACTTTACATGCTATGTTTAATGTTTTGTTTTATGTAACTCATATTCATGACTGTATGCCGACATGGTAATTGTCAATAAATGAATTGAATTATTTCAATAAATGATAGTTTTGGTCGTTCCAGAAAAAAAATAGGCCGCTTTCGATGCACGTAGATTGTACATTGTACTTTTTATATCATTCCACCCTGCAAAATTCATTCACCTATACACATTCATTAGCAGATTTAGTCTGTGCCTTTCCCAATGGAAAGACACCACCATTCCGTGGTTTGCGCGGCATTTCGCGAATAAATGATATGAGAATGAAATTTTTTGGTTAAAAAATGTTACACGCAAAAACTAAACACAATCTAATGATATTCCATGAGTGTATCAATGCAAGGTTGAACAAAGACTGACTAACTTTCCCATACAATATCTTTTTTAAAATAGAAATAAAATGTCAAATTCCCACGGACGGGATGGAGGTAATTAAAAGTTAAAACAAGAGAAATGTGAAATTGCCTATAGGCTTGTTTATAATCTGAAATTTAATTGGAACAAAATCTGCTAATTAGCCCCACGATTTGAGCGATAAGGTGTGAAAGAGAGCGGGGAGAGCGGTCAAAGCCTCACCCTCATTCATAGTTTACATTATTTGCTGACCTTACAAGAATTTGTAGAATTCTTACTACTGAATGAAATTAAAGGCGAAATTTTACTCTTAACAGTGGTGAAAATTTGACTTTATCTGACAACAGGTGTTATGCACTGTATAATACGATTACACAGATGTTCTAATTAAATTTTCGATTGAATTGTATTTGTTGATGGTATGTCTTGTTCAGTTAACCAATTAGCCGCTTTATTGTATGGTCCTAAAGTAATTAAACGATTGACAACGACCACTATGCGTGTCTGTCCAAAATGGACACCTTTGTCGTGTTTTCTTTGCGTTTATGACGGGCTGGGCTGAGACTGGCAATGACCTTCAAGTTCATTTCACTCATAACATATAATGTTACATGAGGTGCAGAAGAATTATATACAAAAGTATAAGAAAAGCAGGATTTACAAAAAGAAACAGAATAAAGTAAACAATGAATTTGTTATAGTTGTTACGTAGGATGACCGACCAAATCAAATATTTTTCGAATTAAAGTACACATTTTCATAAGTATTACATGATTTGAAGATGACATAAGTGTTCTAAATTTTAAGATGTTTGGGTTTTTAAGATAATTATTACTAAACAATTTTTTTCTTACATGTGACAATGCACTACATTCTAAAACATAATGAAATTCATCGCCAATTTGATTCCTTCCAAAATGCACTAAATGAACTTTAATCTTAATCATTTTTATCAATTAATGGAAGTTACAAGTTAATACCAACAAAACAAAAAATATTGATATTTTCTAAAGGCCCTTTACAAAAAAAAAGTTTTTTTTATTACATTAATGAGGTAGCTATAGAACATGTTAAAATTTAATACCTGGATATAATTTTCTCTAGCACGGGTTTATTTTCTGAAGCTAAAACATATCTGAATGAACTGGCACATAAAGTAATGTACAGTGTAATTAAAAAATTAAGACAATTTAATCTATCCGTTTATTGCTAATTTGACTTATTTTATAGATTGTATATATATATATAACGTGTTCCTCTAAATTCGGTTAAAAGTAGTACGCGCAGTCCTACATGATTTACGGGGGACAGGTGTGTCACTTCCCTTTACCTTGTGGGAAAAATTGTTTTCAAATACAGACAAAATTCTATCTATAAGTTATATAAGATTTAATTCTGCAATATAATAGTGGAAATATGTCAAAGTCTTGGATTGTCAAACTCTTGAGTGTAAAATATATATTATATTAGATACATGTATGTGTGTTTGTTTTTCAAATATCTGGTCTGAACAAATGCTGTAAATGTAAAATGGATATCTGCAATTTTGAAATAAAGGTTACAAGACCAGTTCATCCTAAAATGGTATATTGATATTAATGAAATTTCAAGATATAATTAAATAATTGTTCCAGTATTGAGCTTCACACATTTTTTTTCTTTTAAAACTTTTTTTAACTTTAGGTTAATAGGCATCTTCGCTAGCCAAGGGTTTTCGGTCCGCTTTGCTCCCCAGCCAAGGGTTTTCGGTCCGCTTTGCTCCCCATATGGGGAGCAAAGCGGACCGAAAACCCTTGGCTAGCGAAGATGGTTAATAGGATGAATTTTGAAAATTCAAAAATTACACCCGAACAGACAATAAAACAAGAGGCCCAGGGGCCACATCGCTCACCTGAGCAACAATTGCCTTAATTCTGATCAAATTAGCATTACAGTATCAAAATATCTTGACAACTGAGTACAGTAGATCTTGCTAAAAAAAAATGAAAATCTACCAATTTTTATCAACCTCTTATTTTTTGGTAAATACCAAGCCCCTTTTGTTGTTGTACCTGTAAGAAGATTTGTCTCTATTCCTATATACCCCCCCCCCCCCCATTTCATGGCCCCATTTTTCTCTAGGGAATCATGGTTTCATCAGACTTAAATCTGCATAACCTTTGCTTTCACACTGAGTACTGAGTTTTGAACCGAACACTTTCCCAGAATAGTTTTAAAGATTTTCTCTTTATATCCCTATGTAAAAATTCAAACCGCCATCACGGTCCCGCCCTACCACTAGGGACTGTGATTTTGCAAACTTGAATTTACACTACCCGAGGATGCCTCTACACAAGTGTAAACCCTTTCTGGCCAAAATTCTTTAAAAAGAAGATTTTTAAAGATTTTCTCTATATATTCCTAAGTAAAAATTCATCCCCCATTGTGGCCTCACCCTACCCCTGGACTATTATTTAAACAAACTTGAATCTATATGATCTGGGGATGCTTCAACTCAAATTTGGGCTTTCTTGGCCTAATAATTTTGAGAAGAAGACTTTTAAAGATTTTCTCTATCTATAAAAATTCATCCCCCATTGTGACCCCGCCCTACCCCCAGGGACCATGATTTGAACAAACTTGAATCTACACTTCCTAAGGATTGTTACATGCCAATTTGAGATTTCTTGGCCAAATATTTTTGAGAAGAAGATTTTTAAAGATTTTCTCTATATATTCTTATGTAAAACATGATCCCCCTATTGTGGCCCCACCCTACCCCCGGGGACCATGATTTGAACAAACTTGAATCTACACTATTTGAGGATGCTTCCACTCAAATTTGAGCTTTCCTGGCCTAATAGTTTTTGAGAAGACTTTGGCTCAGGTGAGCTAAAAAAGGTTAAGTTTACAATACAATAAGTTGTTAAAGTTGGTTTCTGGAAGAAGAGACTTTGAAAATTTTCTTAATAAATATTGAAATTTTTTTTAGTTTTTTAATCTTTAGTTTTTAAGATCTGTGTACAAACATAGAATCGTGAGCAAATCTCTGTATCTTGCTTATAATTTGAAGCTTAACACTCAAATATGGTTAGTAAATAGAAATTGTAAACAATTAAAACACAAGAAACATGCACTATAACAAATAAAGAACACAATTTATTTTTTCGAAATGAATCATATATATACATGTATATACCTACATATTTCCGACAGCGATATCAAACTCTATTTAAACTGAATAAACTCGAGAAAATGCCGAGCATCTCAACAAAACCTATTGCATTAATATACCATTACGCAAAATATAATGCCGAATTACCGATAGAATGAATTGTATTTCAGTACTTTTTTGATACATCAGATTTTGCTTAATTTGCGCAGGTAAACAGTTAACTGTTTGATTTACCGAAATCTCTGTTTGATTTGATACGTAAAAATCACGAAATACAGACGATAGTTCCCAGGTTACAAAGCATAAATAATGAAAACGAAACGAAAATCAGAACAAGCTAACACCAACGTCATGTGTGAAAACTGTCAACGCATTGAAATATTTAGCCTCAATTTACTTCACAAAATCGGCACCAATATATTTTGCATGTTTCAAAAATTTCCCTTCATTCGCGAACTGTTGCACAACAAGCAAATTCATCATAGTCAGATCGACCCTTTTTCGTATAATGTCATGGCTGCTTTAAACAAAGAACCTCGTTTTAGATGTATGGAATACGAGTCTTGGTAAAATGGGTACGCAAACTCGGGCCGTGGCAAAATAAAAGCCGGGGCAGATCGGCAATCGTCAATTCCAAATACGCATTATTTTGCAGCAATATTTACAGCAAATATAAATATACTGGTCCATCAAATATCCTGAAATTTTAATGAGATTGGCAGATTAATAACTGCCAATCTTTTGTTTTGCCCAGGCCAAGTCTTGTCTACCCATTTTACCGGATGCCGAATCTGATTGAAACACGCCTTTCCTTTATTATTATTTTCGTAATAACTCAGATTTGAAACAGAATTAGACCTTAATTTTTGCAATTTATATTTTCCTTCCCATAAGGATAAATTATGCTAAACTACGTTGAATTGGAATCAGTAGTTCTTGAGAAGAAGATTTTTTTAAATGCACCCCCCCTTTTTTTTTTACAGTTTCAAGGTTTTCTCCGCTTTGAATACAGATCGGACTTTTATTTCTGCAATTTATATTCGCCCTCCCATAAGGATGCTTTGTGCCAAATTTGGTTGAAATTGGATAAGCGGTTTTAGAGAAGAAGTTCAAAATGTAAAAAGTTTACAGACGGACAGACAGACGGACAGACGGACGGACGGACAGACGGACGGACGGACGGACGACGGACAAAAAGTGATCAGAATAGCTCACTTGAGCTTTCAGCTCAGGTGAGCTAAAAACCATTTTTTTTATGTTTTAGATGGTAAAAAGCACTTAATTTGAACTGAAGGTAGGTAAGATGAATTCTGGAAATTCCACTTGTTGACTGTAGGTGCCTTGTTGACTATATAGAATTTGCTCACTTAATATTGAAACAAAACAGATCGCAATGACTTTTTTTGATTTTCTCTGATATTTTAAATATTAATACAACTTTAAATTGGTACCCATCGTCTCAAACCACAATGAATACATGTATATATACAATTACTCTTCCACCTTAAGAGAGCTATGCAGGCTTGAGACGATGAAGGGTACCATAATTCGCATTTGTTTGGACAAATCACGTGCACCGTAGGGCGCCTGTAAAGTGCGAAACGAAATCGAAACGAAACGAAACGAAATCGAACGAAACGAAACCAATCGAAACGAAACCAAACGAAACGAAACCAAAAATCGAAACGAAACGAAACGGAATTTAAACAAAACTAATATCAATTTTGACTACATAAAAATGAAAATAAATTCATTGAAATAAATTTTTGAACAATAAAATATAACTACATGTATGTTTCAGATTGCCGCTGTAAATTTTTGAGCCGATTACCCGAAATTTGCAAAAATTATATAATTCGTTCCGTTTCGATTTTTGGTTTGGTTTCGTTTCGTTTGGTTTCGTTTCGTTTCGATTGGTTTCGTTTCGTTCGGTTTCGTTTCGTTTCGTTTCGATTTCGTTTTGCACTTAATTTACAGGCGCCCTGCACCGTAAGGAGGTTTGGCTGCATTAATATAGACCATTTTTCTTTTAAAAAAATCTAACATCGTAACGTTATACATATTTGTACACACATTTACATGTTCAATATTTCGCAAATCATTCACCAGCGTATAATCTACAAAGTCAGCATTGGCGGATCCAGAGGGGGGTTCCTGGGGTTGGAACCCCCCCCCCTTTCTCTGGGAAATATGAATGTTTTGGAAAACTTGTAATGCCTATTTAAAGGCAATTTTTACCATTTATACCACAATACTTTAATTATTTCAAATAAATGCTTTTAAAATTGCTCATTTAAAGAATTTCTTCTGCGGGTTATGCTATTTTTCTGGAATGCTAGCTACCTTAATACCTGAATCACAAACGAAGCCTCCCCCCCCCCCCCCCCCCCAAGAATAGGAAATTACGTTATAAAAATACCGTGTAAGGGGTTTATATGTAAACCATTATATAAATGCACAACTTTTCACAACTTTCTTGAATATGATCGCATCTGTACTAGTGCCGGGTGATGTTGCGCATCATTACAGAGGTCACATCAAGTTCCCTGGGACGACTATTGCTTGTACCATTGTATTACACATGTACAATCTATTCAGCAGATAAAGTATCCCCATTTTTTGTCATATCCTATCATTTAGACCTTTATTTAAGAAGGCAATCAATAGAAATAAAGGTAAATAAGGTAAAGATATTATGTTCATATTTTGTGATATATCAAAAGCTTTCGATAAGGTCTGGCATAAAGGTCTCATCTATAAATTACAAAAATATGGAATCAGAGGAGAAATCCTTGGATGGATAGAAAACTATATTACTGATAGAACACAAAAGGTTGTCATCGAGGGCTATTCCTCAGGAATTGAAACCACTTAACTAATGCAGGAGTACCCCAGGGGTCAGTGTTAGGACCCTTCCTCTTTCTTATTTACATTAATGATATTGTTGAAAATATATGCAACCAAATAAGACTCTTTGAAGATGACACACCACTTTTTGTAGTAATTGATGATAATGATAATAATTCAGCTAAATCATTAACAGCTGATCTTGAAAAAATCAAACAGTGGTCTAATCAATGGCTGGTGGAGTTTAATCCAAACAAAACAATAAATGTTAACTTTTCCAGAAAGAAAAAAACCCATCCCCAGGTCTCTTTTGGTAACACTATAAACAATATTATCCAAAAAAATAATCATTGTCATTTAGGACTTACTTTGCAATCAAATGGGGGATGGTCACATCATATATCAAATATCTACGAAAAAGCATGCCAAAGATTGAACATGCTACGCATACTCAAATATAAAATAAATAGGGAATCTTTTATTAAAATTTACTTTGCATTTATTCGCCCTGTGTTAGAGTATGGTGATGTAGTCTGGGTCAATTGTACAGATGAACAAAGTAATTTATTGGAAAGTATACAGATTGAAGCTGCACGAATAATTACTGGTCTTAGACGAAACTCATCTAAACAATACCTATATCAGGAATTAGGCTGGGAAACACTTAAGAAACGTAGAAGTAACCATAAATTAATATTATTGTTCAAAATATTAAACAATTATACCCCTGAATACTTATCTAATATTGTTGGTGAATGTTTCCCCCCACATAATACCTACAATCTTCGAAACAATTTCATCTATCGCACACCTGTTGCAAGAACAATATCTTACTTCAATAGTTTTATACCATCTACAATTATATTGTGGAACAATCTACCTCAAAATACAAAAAATATAACTACAGTTTCAGCATTTAAGAACAGCCTCAAAAATATTAATAGTAAAAAACTGTATATGCATAAATTATTTAACCATGGCAAAAGATTAGAAAATATTTGGCATTGTCAGTTGAAAAATAACAGTAGTAACTTAAATGCTGACCTTTATTCACATCACCTTATTGCTTCTCCACTATGTCAGAAGTGCTTTCTTGAAGTGGAAGACTCTAAACATTATTTCTTACACTGTCCATCATATGCCTCCCAAAGAAAATCTCTATTTGATTATATGAACGACAATTCCATACCAATCACAATTAAGAATCTACTTTTTGGAAGTGATAAACTAACATTTCAAAATAACTTACTATTATTTGATAAAATTCATTTTTACATAAAAAGTACAAACAGATTTAAGTAAATGCATAGGTAAAAATGTACACATTGTATAAAAAATGTATCAAAATGGGTACCACTGACTTTCCTTACACTCCTTTTTTTTTCATTTTTTATTGCTTATTGTTCTCCCCCTCCCCCTCCCACCCCATCCCCTCAAACTTTCCATTTTTTTCTACTCTGTTATTAATTTTTGTTTTGTTTTTATTACATGTTTTTTCTTTTCTTTCTCATTTTTTCCCTACATTACATATTCTTTTTTATTTCCAACCTTAGCAATTAACCATTATTTTTCTATTTTTTTTATTTTCATTTTCCTATCATAAGCTATTTGTTTTGTTTATTTTTTTGCACTGTACCTACTTCCAATGCTATTTACAATATTAATCTATTATACAAAATTCCATTGCAATATATATGTATATATATATTATATATAATTATATAATTACTCATATTATACCTTGACTACAGGAGAGAACATAAATAGGCATTGTGCCTGCTGTTCAATCCATTTCAATGTATTTATATACTTAAATAAAATACTTATTAAATTAAATTAATAGAAATCAAAATCGATAAATAGTTCAGAATTTAAACATCAAAGACATAAAAAAAATTACCAAAAAATTCATATTTATAATAGCTTGTCGTAATAAGTCTGAATCATTTTGTTTTTTTGGTTTTTGGTGTTTCTTTCTATTAAGCATAGACGCACGGTCTCATTGCTGGAGACTTGTTTTTTTTCTAAGGCTAGAAATTGTACAAATCTTCCTTACCTAACCCAAAACGCTCAATAAATGCATTGCAATCTGATATTAATATAGGTATGAAATACATGTAGATATTAACGAGATAACTGTTAATTAAATTTACGCATGGAAAACGTTCAAAAGGCCTTGTTTGTTGAAAAATAATGAATTTTGCACGTATTGATTATCATTAATTGGAACCCCCCCTTTTCCAAATTGCTGGATCCGCCTCTGGTCAGAACTTATTGTCCTTCACTAATTATTAATCTAAAGTTATCAAATGACATATTATAATTTGGATTAACATTTTGTCCAGAACAAAAACACAAGATATTCAGTGTGGTGCTTTTATTTTTACTTATATTAAATCTTTGCTCCCAATGCGAAAGGAGAGTTTTTCTCTGTTTTTGGGTAGCCATTTTGGGTCACCTCTATTCTAGAAATTATGCATCATATATTGATCCTAACCATAAATTCAACTTTTATAATGCCAATTGAACTATCTTAAATAAAATAGTAATGGAAAAATTACATATTTACAGAGTTTAGTATGGAACTATATTTTGTGGCGGAAGCTTTTTACGAAGAAAATGAACATTTTTCATAACTCAGTTGTTTTAGAGTACCGTCACTTTAGCTTTTTTATTTTCAGTGCAAACAAAATTTCCAGATAGTTTGTGCAGTGGGATATATCTTCATTTTGTTACGAAAAACATAATTTTACAATTTTTCAATATTTCTGTCAACACATATTGGCAAATTTAACTTATATTTCATAAAAGTCAAGGAAGAATGAATCCCAATTTCTGCCCCGAATAAGCTTATTTCATCTCATTCTCAAATTTTACATAATGGACTCATACTTTTTGTTTTATTTTCTGAAATTTTAAGGTTTTTCTGACAAGTTTATCATAATTTCAATTTTGAGAAAAAGTTTGACACTTTTAAATAATTTCATTACATGTTGAATTGGTAATGGATAAAAACAGCGTGTTATCAGTGCAAAAAGGTAAAAATATCAATTAGGTGAAGAAGACCCCAAAATTTTGTTTTGAATTTTGGTTAAGTTATATGTGAAGATTTTTAAAAAATACTTTAGAATTTTTTTTTAAGACTTTTGATCGCAGGATCCAACGTACTTAATACAAGAGAATGGAAATTGAAATAAAAATAGATTGAAAGAAAACAACAAAGCTTGATTAACTTACATAGATGTACATTACATTAAAGTTAAATCTTTGATTAGATATGTCAATGTGCTGTCAATTCCGTTTTTATCAGGAAAGTAACATTTTTGCAAACACGTGACAGCTCAGACCACGTGATCAGTTGAGCACCCCTTTCAGCTTGGCGTGGACAGACAAAGAAGAAGACAAATATGCCCGGCGTAAGTACTGTATAAGTATTAATAATTTCATAAAGTTACTAGGTTAACTGCATTGATTTATTTGTAGATATATACGCAAGCATTACAAATTGCATCAAATGATTATGGTAAATATCCGTTTGCATCGTGTAATAAATTTGTAAAAGTTCTCGTCGCCATTTTGGAGGAATGTTGCTTGGCCATTTTGAATATATATAAGGTTGGAATGTGCAAATCATTTTTAGTTCAACCTGTATTATTAAGTGTATAACTGTAAATTTCCTCTTTCATAGTCAGTTTTTGAAAGTTTTGAGAAATTAAGTTAAGAAAGAAGAGAGTCGTTGTGAAGAATTCATAATTGCATTAGCGTCGCGGCGTGGCCTCGTTTTGCAAGACAAAGGCGGCCAGCAAGGAAGCTTAATCTAAAATGAAACAAGAGCAGTAAAAATTTCTAGCCAAAGTCTTGATATAGCAAGCTCATATGAATTTATATGCTTGAATATAAGCAAGCACTTGAATTTTATGTTCAGTTACCTTTGTAACGTTTTAAAGCAGCCAAGACCTTGACATTGTTCATCTATTTATAGTTTGGAGGTGGATTTGGTGGCGGTCGCGGAGGAGGTCGAGGTGGTGGTATGGGAGGTCGCGGTAGAGGAAGAAATCAAGGTGGTGACCCAGATGACCCTGAAGCAGAACAGTACAGGAAGCTGTTTATTGGAGGTCTGAGTTATGAGACCACCGACTCAACACTTAAATCCTACTTTGAAAAGTGGGGAACAATTACAGACTGTGTTGTCATGACAGATCCTCAAACAAAAAGGTAAAAAAAATTTAAAATTTAATCCAGGTAAGTGAATTTTTTTAAAACGAAAAGGAGACTTGTGGAAAAAAAAAAGGTTGAGTCAATATAACTATCGATATTTTTTTTTTTCTTAGATCAAGGGGTTTTGGTTTCATCACATATGAAAAAGTAGCCATGCTTGATGAATGCCAGGCTAACAGACCACACAAAATTGATGGCAGAGAAGTTGAAACAAAGAGAGCCATGCCTCGTGAGGTACACGCAGAACATGTTCTATACAGTGCATGTGCAGGGGTAATGATTTTTGAAAATTGTGATAATATGATGTTTACAGCAAACTTGCAGATGTCTTGTTTCCCTTCAGGAGTCAGGAAGATCGGAATCTCAGAAATCCAATGAAAAAATGTTTGTTGGAGGCCTTCGTGACACAACAACAGAAGACGATGTGAGGGAAGCATTCCAGGAGTACGGAAACATCAAAAACATTGAACTCATCAAAGACAAAGCAACAAACAAGACCAGGGGATTCTGTTTTGTCACTTTTGATGACTATGACCCCGTCGACAAATGTGTTTGTACGTAAACTTTAATATTATAGTGCATGTTTCTCATTTCATGGTAAAGATTATTGAAATATTTTTTTTGGAAGTTGATCAAATATTTGTTTTTCTTTGCAGTAAAAAAGAGGTTCAAAATCTGTGACAAAGATGTTGAAGTAAAGAAAGCTGAAAACAAAAATGAAGGTGGAGGTAGGAACTATTTTGCTTGTCATCCAAGTCATGGAATAAATTTTTACAAAAATAAAAGAAAATTGAAATTATATGTCATTTTGAAAGGTTAAAAGTAATTTGTAATTTTTTTCAGCAAAATTGGCTTTCTTGTTCTAGAAACATAATTGTGTTTTTTTGGTTTTTTTAAATATTGATACAGTGAATTAAAAGTATTAAAATATGTGTTTGGTTTTTCCAGGTCGCGGTGGCGGACCAGGTGGTCGTGGTGGTCGCGGGGGCGGACCTGGTGGTGGTAAACACTCAATTCTAACTATAGTCAATAGCAATTTGAAATTTGTTGAAACACCATCTTTATTTTATTATTGCTTTATCATCTCAAAAAAGGGTTTTTGACCAAAGAAATTTGTTGTAATTCCATCTTTTTTTAATCATTGCTTTATCATCTCCAAAAAAAGGGTTAAATTACAATGAATGTGTAAAGTGGATAAGTTAGGCAGTTAAATACTTTGTGCTAACAAGGCATATCATCGAAATTAAGATTAATATCTGTCTCGCAGGATGGAACCAGGGAGGTTTTAACCAAGGATTTAACCAAGGAGGTAAGAAAATATTTGGGAAAGAGTATTAACATTTAAAGACCTTGTTCACAAAAAAAAGTCGGAATAATGTAAATGCTATATCAAATACGGTTCTGTATTGCTATTAATTATCAAAGAGAAAAAGCTTTTAAGGCATATGAAGTAGAATTAGAGATAATTGGGAAATCTTTCTCCGCAGGTCCCTGGGGTCCCGGAGGTGGAAATATGGGTGGTGATGGCGGCTATCAGGGTAAACAACTTTTGTCTTTCTCTGTAGGTGGTGTGATAAATCCTGGCAGTGGAAACAGAAATATGTCTAATCACTGCTTATAGAGGAGAAGTCATCTCATCAGTATAAGGCATTGCTAAAAAAGATGTCTCCTTGAACTTGACTATTGTGTGTTTTCTCTTTCTGTAGGTGGCTACGGTGGAGGTGGCGGAGGATATGGTGGTGGTTATGGCAATAACCAGGGTGGTAACTGGGGTGGAAACCAGGGAGGCTACAATGAAGGATACGGAGGTGGATATGGAGGAGGACAAGGTAAACTATAGTGCAGAGTCCTTATGATACTCGATGTTATGAGTGATCCTCCATTTCTGTGTGTAAACCAGCCTTTATATTGTGTGGGATTGCCTCTGTCCGCCACCCTTCTTGGTATTAATCTCACACCTTTAAAGACCACTATGTAGTGCAAATCACAATTGTTTGTTATTCTGTACCAGTCTTTCTATAGGTTAGGTGAGCAAAAATCAAACAGTAAAATGTTTCTTGGGGGGATATGCAGACAGTAGCTAAGAATTGAATAATGTCTTCCATCAACTATTTCAGCTTGTGCTTATTTAAATAACTTTTATTGTCACAGAACAATGCATCAAAACCTCTTAAGCTGAATCTTGGGTATTTAACCTAATTTAATTGATGCCTTGTATTGTAGGTGGAGACTGGGGTGGAAACCAACAGTTTGGAACTGGCTACCAAAACAACTTTGGTGGTGGTGTAATGAAGGGCGGTGGCTATGGACAGAGAGGTCAGGGCCCGTATGGAGGAGGCAAGTGACATCCTTGTACCATACTGTTCACAGCGTTACACTAACATCTCGATCATGCTAGCTTTGATGCATTCTCATCATTCTATCATTATCTTGCTTTTTCGAATATTATCAAGTTAATTGCAGTGAAGGAAATTTCTTTAAAAAAATTAACTTGTAATCACCAACTTAATTTTTAAGTAGGAAAATGGAAGTCTTTAGCCGAGAATGTACTGGCATAATCGATATTGGAATTATTTAATTATTTTTCTTCGAGCTTTAATTAATTGTTGAAAGTTCTTTATTCCGGTTTTGATTGCTTCATCCTTTATCACAAGAAAATGTAATCAAGATTTTCCTTTTGGATCAAAATGTTTCAAATTTTCTTGTGACTAGAGGTTGAGTCATTTTGGTGTTTGACGCTGTAACGATATGTGGTCCAGGTGATAAACTGACAGCCTTGAGTTTGAATGTAGTCTATTCTGTAGAAATGTTGAAAAGTAGAAATGTAACTCTGTTGTAAAACAAAAAAAAATTAATAGATGATAAACATTTAAACTGAAAAGAAATATTTTAATTTGTTGTATGATTATACATGCAGCCATCATGTGTTTCTCGAATGGTGTTGTTCACAAATGTGCATGATTCCTTGTTTTATTAGAATATTGTCATCTAGATTCTTTGTCCAAATTTTTTGTATTACTGTTATTTGGTTCTATCTGTTTTTCTCCCAATGTTTCTACTTACAAACTAGTTATTTGTATCATAAAACTGAGATTTTTAAAATTATTTATTTAAAGAACTTATAAACTCATAAGTGAACTAATAATTCAGTATTTTAAAAGAGTATCAAAACATTATTATTAATTTTTTTTGATTATTTAAAATTTGTAATATGATGAAGATTGAAAAAAATGAATGATATGAGTTTAAGTGTATGTAGGTAGCACATGTTTCCTTACTGTGTGTATTTACAGGTCCTGGAGGTTATGGCGGCGGTGGCTATGGTGGTGGTGGAGGAGGTGGCGGCGGCGGTGGTTATGGTGGAAACCGTCGTTGATCATATCTCTCATCATATTGTGTATCACTGTAAGTATACTGGGGTTCCACTCGGGTGGCTTCTCTGCCATTCTGATATTTTCATAAAAATCAATTCAAAAGAAAAAAATATTCATCTTTTATCAGTGGGAAATAATAAGGTAGAAAATTGTAGTATTTGATTCAGTTCAATATTTAGGTTTTGATAATAGTCCTTGTGTGAATATAATCATGTTATCACTTGCGTGTAGAAATTTTACTGTTTATTGCTCTTAGATTATGTTAATATTTCTATTTTCTTGCATATTATATATAGGCAGGGTATAAGTGTGATAAATCCAGAGGAAATATTAGGAAGCAAACTGGAATATAATTGTAGCCATCAGGAATATATTCTGCCCTAGACCAGAGTGTCCAGCTAAATAAGTGATTTGTTATCATGGGATTAAGCAGCTTAAGCTCACAGGATTTTATTCTCAGCGCAAATGGAAGAAAACCCTTAACACCAGACTACTAAATAGATGTTAGTCAAAAGCTATACTCCCATAGCTTTAGCATAGTGATAAAATTATGAACCTGGAGATATGAAGGAATAACACAATCCTGGTATTAGAAACAGTCTAAGTAGAAGAAATTTCTCATCTAAGTAGTGAAGTCTGTTACAATCCACTTTGTCATTATCAAGGCAGCTCACAAACTTAAGTTTGCATAGCTAATGATTCCTTTCATCAGCAGAGCTCACAGTCTAGAGGGAAATTTCTGTCAAAAAGAAAAGTTTATACCCTCAGTGATACACATTTTATTATGTCTTTTATTAAAATCGTCTTTTGATATGTCACCGATCATTTCTTTAAAAGAAGTGGTATATGTTGTCTTCATTTTGTCATTTTATTGTCCTATCATGAGTTGATTGTGAGAACTAAAATAAATAAGAAATTTTATATACAATGCATCTATTAGTGTTCCATTTCTCTTACAAAGAAAAGGCGTGATTTAATGAGCCATTCAATAAAAACAGCTGTTAAAAGTTAGCTTATATTAGCTATTTTACCAAACTGCAGTGCAAGTAGGCTTTCGCCAGAGATAACTCCTACGATTCCAAGAGGTAGAATAAAAAGCAAAGTTATTGAATAGCTCAGTCAGTATGTCATTTTCATAGGGTCAGTGCCATACTAGAGACGTAAACATTTGGGCGTGTGTAATTGAAAAAATAAGTTGGCAAATGATGTTGAATTACATAAACATACCATTCTGAATGCAAAGCCACAAACGATTTTTTTTTCTATTTATTAGTTAAATTATATAATTCAAGCTCTTTTTAAAAAAAAAATAATGCTTGATATTATTTTTCGAAAAAAAAATTTGAGGTGCATGACTATGCAAGCGGTATTGAGTAGAAAAATAAGGGGGGGGTTTTGTGTCGTGATAACGCATGTATTTTGTAGAGAGATAAAGTTTTTGTGAATTGGCTACACAAACAGTATTGTTCACGAAGATAAAGGTTGTTTTGTTTGTTGGGTTGTTTTTTTTAAGTAAAACGCCATCGACAAAGGTCGCAAAATGTATTTTTAGATTCTTGATAACGGTGATATTACTTCAGACTGACTAAGTCTATCGTTACTTGCATGTTTCCTTACTAATAAAGATTTTTTGTGTTATATATTGATAATGTGTATCGTTATTTCTACTATAAACTTTATATATATATTGAACGACTCTTTGATAACTGTAGCGCACTGGCACTGACCCTGACCTGATATAGATAGTAAATGTTTGTGTCTGTATGTATGTATATCGTAAAATACTCCAGCTAGTGATAATACACCGGAAGTGATGATAGGAAGCAGACGATCCAGCAATAGGTGATAGGTCTGTAGGCCTAGTAAGTTAAGGAAGGTAGGCAGTTTGTATTTTCGATAAATGGGAGGGAAGCTTGTGTATTGAGGGGTTAGATTACTACAGGGAATTATTGGGGAAAGTTGCAAGAGTAAGTCGCTAACGTGATAGTTTAAAGAAGTGCAATATAATGCTTGAATTTTATTGTAGCAGTTGGGTTGAAAGAGACGATGGTTAAATCGTTTTGTATGATTGCAGAAGACGAGTAGACGTCGCTGTTTTCCAGTAATGGACGGCATATGATGGTGACGATTCGGAGATCGAACCGATCAGTAAAGGGTGAGCTGCTACATAGAGTGTTGATTCAATGCTTTCCGTTATTTATGAATAAGGATTGAATCCTTTTTTTAGTATTATTAGATGACAAAATACAGTCGGGTGATCAAATCCAATAAAGCACGAAAGGATTCATGATGGATTTGATCACGGACAGTCGTATTTTATCACAGCATAATATTCAAAGAATGATTTTATTTCTTATAAAATTAAAATACATTGTAAACATTCCAAATAAGTATATTGAAATATGAATTGTATTGGACTATACGTACACTATTCGTAGTGTCGGTAACATGTAAGTTGACCAAAATATGCCCATTGTTCAAAAGTGGCTTTTTTAACTTGCAGACGTGCGTCCCAGAGAAAAGCACGGTGGTGAAGATTTCATGAAAACAGGAATGAAGACGAGGAAGTTCTTGAAATTCTGTGTATCTGAAATAATTTGGTGAATAAAAAAGATTTTGCCTCAAATGTATAGCTGAGTTTATTTACCTGTTTTATGGCGAAAACGGACTTAAATAAGTCAAGAGATAGTGTATCACAATTTTGAAAGTTGTTAAGCGGGTTTTATTCCGTCGCGGTGTGCGAGATTATCAAAATAAAATGCCCAAGCAATTCATAAAAATCGGTTTTGAAAGGTTTGCTCAATCAATGTATAAAAAATCCAATTTTTTGGCAAAGTAATACATAACCGTTACCAAAGACAGACCTCTTTTTTTCTTTGGCTTGTCAAGATTTTTTTTAAAAAAGTCTAACCCCCCCCCCCCCCCCCCCCCCGGTCTTGAGGCGATTACATTTACGCCGTTTAAACGATCTTGGGATCTTTCGCCAGTAAAGAGTTTTTTGTCTATAATTTATGGTACAAATAATTTTGAAGCGCATGCTTCTAAGTTTTGGGAGTCCGTTATTCAAGTTTTTATATTCGTATACAGATTACTTTGAGTTAACTTTATATGTATCAGTCGGCGTGAACGCGCGCGGTAAAGCATTTCGGGGTTTACATTTCTTTGGCTTTTTTTAGACATTTAAAACTTCGAAGAATGGACAGGCACGTAGCATCGTTTTTAATAGTTTGGGGAGGGGGGGGGGGGGAGGGGTCATCCAAAAAATCTTGACAAGCCAATAAAAACATTCAAAAATTCGTTGGGGGGGGGGGGGGGGGGGGGTAGTATAAAACTCCAATGCCACTCTTAATTTCCTTATTGTTATTTCAATTTTTTGCCTAGTCCCCAAAAAGTGGGAGGGGGGGGGGGGGGCAACTCCATGATAATTAAATTTTTCTCAAAAATGGTTGCTGCGAGAAAATTGATGCTATGTGCTTGAGGGACATTTCAATTCGGTGTTGCTCTAAGAAATTCCATGTTGTGTTAAATCAGCGAAGTTGATGCATACGGTTCAACTTATTTACAATGTACTTGTCTAAACATAAATTAGATTAAAGAGTTCCAACGCACACTCATACCTTATAGAACTCAATGCGACAATGTATGTCATCTTTAAATTTTTAGCACTTGGTAATTATAAATGTTTGTATAACTGCAATTTATCTTTTTGAAATATTTCATTTTATGTTTCTAAAGAACATTATTTTGTTATTTCTAAAAGAAATGTATGAGTTTGCTATGACGGTCAATTCTTTACGTCGAATATGAATTCACAAATATGAATTCTGTATTTTCAAATACCGATCTAACTATTAAAATTATTTTGGCTTTAGCTAGTTATCGAATGCAATTACAAACTTATTTATATGTCAATACTTGTATGGTAATTATTTTTGCATTGAATGCATGACTGACTCATTGAAAAGAAAAGTTTCTTCTCTTCACAACCTAACATTTATTTCCTTTATGCATTCGAAAACATTCATAATAATGTTAATTAGGTTTGCATGTTCTAATATGTGTTAATCAGCTAGTCTGGTCAACCAGCGCATTTTCATATTTGGTTCTCAGACCAAAGAAATTAATGACGTCGGGCTAACGTCGTGATAAAAATATAGACGTCGCGCACGGTGTTGGTGTTAAAATGTCCTTTCAGGGTGCGCGCACAGTATTTGAGTATTTTTAAAAACAAAAATTTGGACATATGTAATTTTATTTACCGATCTGTTCGAATGTATACGGGCTTCAACAAAACATGTAATAAAATGTAGGATTTTTTTTTTATATTTCATAAACCGGTGTTAAAACCTGAAAATTTTTCTAGAAATGACATGTAGATAGGTAACACTTTTTGGGTACATATCTCAAATAAACTACAATATCTCGGTGAAAATGTTTGGTGGACTAATTATTTTGATAATGTAACAGAAATACGTCATAACGTTTTTGACGTAATTTATGCCAGGAATCGACGCCGGATCAAAGAATTCCCAGAATGGAGTTGTAGATACGTATAAAATCCTCGAAAATGGCCAGGGCAAGATGAGTTAATTGCCAAAATATAAAATTGTGATTCAGGAACTTGCAATGATCTATTGAATTTTTTTTTAAATATATGACTTTTTTGATAAAAAGAAATTGTTTCTGTGTAAAATTTTCGTAATATATATTTTATAATAATTTAATTTTCAATAATAAATAAAATTCGTTATGCTGGAGTTTATTCAAGACACGTGTCACAAGAGATACATTTCACAGTCGAACGTTATGCGTAGCATGGCGATCATAAGTATCATGCCCATTAAAAAAAAATGTTGGCTATATTTCATAATAATAGAAATAATTTTAGAATGTGCATTTTCATAGGTTGTATAGCCATTAAAAAGAAGCAAATGTGTCCACAAATTTTCTTAATAGAAACATTTTAGAATGTCAACATGAAATGTCACACTTTCATAAAAACACAGTAAACTACATAAGCAATGAAAGAGAAAGTAACTTAGACACTTCTTTTAAAAAGTCGCGCAGAAAATTCACAAAAATGAATCGCAGTTAGAAATGTGCTTTTTCTCCCAAACAATTTGATGCCAAATATACAAGCATTGCGAATGAAAATGATTGATTTTTAGAAAAAAAATGATGTCAACATTATATGTCACGGGTACGTAAAATGACGCAAGGACTTAAACGTTACGGCATGCAGTATGTGTGCGGGGTTTTTTTCTTCATAAAACAGTTCTAGAGAAAATTATAAATAACTACAAATTATTTTGTGAAGAAAGTACCAAAGTATAATAATAAAATATAGGAATAATAACTTAAAGACAAAATTGATGATAAATATCTGAACTTTACCGGTCGAATTAATTTATTTTTACGAATAAGATATTGACGACATGGGTAAAATGACGCAATGACGTTAAACGTAATGTGACGATGAACATGTATTATGATTATTTCAACGGAATTTTTGACTGCTACACTACGAATTAACATTAATGAAGAAAAAAAGGAAACATAGAAGGGTAGAACAGACTCGGGAATGAAGGAGTTTTTAATATCATTTTTGAATCAAGAGCCATTCTTTATAATATATGACTAATTTCACAGGAAGTTCATTTAAAAATTTAGGAATAAGAATTGAAAGCTATGAGCGAATCACATGCTTTTGAACATTGATATTTCTTACAAATATTTATTTATATAACAGTTTTGAAATATAAAATCTCTTACATGTGGAAAAAAAATCAATGTAAAGGTTTTATTTTTTAGTTTATTTGTATGTTGTGGTTAATGAAATGTATCATTACGTTATGATAATGACGAGTGAAAATGACGTTTTTGACGTTTTTTTACGTTACCGAAATTAACACCAACACCGTGCGCGACGTCATTATAGGATTTTGTGAAATCTTTTAAATCTTTAAAGTTGTTTTACGAAAAATTGGCCGAGAACACATATTGATTTTTTTTTTATGAATTGATTCAAAATTATCTCTTCTGTTATTGTGTTAAGTAAAATTAAGTTCGTCTAAATCGTTTAAAAGTTTGGAGCATAGTTTTGAAATGCAGTTTTCGACTAAGATATGCATTTTACTATATATTTCATTGAAATGGCGTTG
Organism: Magallana angulata; assembly: GCF_025612915.1. Classification (NCBI taxonomy): domain Eukaryota; kingdom Metazoa; phylum Mollusca; class Bivalvia; order Ostreida; family Ostreidae; genus Magallana; species Magallana angulata. Next base: position 31,087,253 of record NC_069111.1, on the reverse strand, counting down.
TTTGATTCTATCAGCGACACTGTGTTTGAATCACGATAACATTATTACTACGCAGACGAATCTCAAATAAATTTTAGAAATAAATCTCTGAAACCTATCGATCACGAGGACAAATTTTCAGGGTAGGTTTTCTCGCAAGCAGTAAACCCGCGAGCTACCTTTATAGCATTGTATAAAATAACACTCGAGAGAATTTTGCATTTATTGGATCAAGGAAGCATATCTAAAGGATACATGGACTACCCCAATCCCACCCCGTCAAAATCGGATGACCCTCGGGGTGGTTACAGCAAGTCAGTAACTCTCTCCACCGTATGGATAACTATGCGTAAACTGGTCCCCTGCTCACTATCCATACTGTAACTAAAAAGCCATTCCAAAACTCTTAATTGCATGAGAGTATCCCCCCCCCCGCCACTTGTTTCAGTAAAAGAACTTTTTATGACATGTTCCTCTTACTTTTTTTTTCTTTTTTCTTTTTAGTAATATTGTAATAAAGTTTTTAAAAAGAGAAACCTTGATTGTGTGGCAAAAATATCCTTCTTTGATAATAAAATGATATTTTGAAAATAATATTTTGAAGATCTATTTAATAAAATTTTGATGAAGCAAATGCCACTTTGTACCTTGCATTCCAAGTTAAGATATTCCACTCATCAATGTTCTTGTATCAAGAATTTCTTGAGAAGTGTATCATTGAGATCTGCATACAAAAAACACTTTAAAAAATACAATGATAATGGAAGGTCAGTATTCATTCCTCTGAGTTATGGCTAATTTAATTTGACCTTTTTGCACCTAAAATGCGATTTCAGCCTGATTAGGAGTTGTTGTCGGTATTTTTGATTAAGCAATTTGTTTTTCTTGCACAATGGTCACACTGAATAGAGGGATTACGGGAAAAAAAATGTAGGAAGCTGCATAAATTTTTGTTTGACCCTTTTGCACTTAAAATAGGCAATTCTTACAATAGTTACAATTTGATTTGAAAAGTCTAAAAACATTTTGAATATCAAGAATTTTATAAGACTCATCCAGTTTGCCTAGATATTTATTCAGTATAATTTTGACATAATAAAACATGGGGTCAGTGATGTCAAATTTTTTATGTATTGCTTCAAAGGTAAAATTCTCGCAAAATTTGGCTTTGAAAAATTCAGACATTTTCTAAATATTTGCATGATTTTATGCTAAACATCTATCCGACTCTCTCAAAATTTAGTTTTGTACAAGTCATACAGGACCTATAGAACATGTCACAAACCTGTCAAATGTTAAAAATGTGAATAATGAATGAAGTATAATAAAAAGAAAAGTAAATTGAAAATCATAAAATTGCTTGTTTCTGTCATTTTCGATTAAAAAACCTTCCGCACGAGAAAATAGTTCCCCCAAAACTTGTTTGTCTCTTGAATTCAAATGGATTTTCTTTATGAATGTTGTAAAATTATGAAATGATGATCTTTCTGTGAGGTTTAAATTATTAAAATGATATTTCTTTAAAATATAATGAACATCTGCGCAATGAAGTCAAAACGTGAGGAGTGAGAGACCACACACCCCCTCCCCCTCTCCGCATCTCACAGTTTTTCCTTGCGCTTGACCTGATTAATACAAATATTTTATTGGCACAAACACAATTACAATAATTTGCAAAGGCCCAATATATGCATAAACAGAAGTATTGGTTTTATTACTTATCAGTATGAAAGATATATATGTTTAATTATATTTCACATTCACATGAGAGGAAAATTGTTAATTATTAATTTTGAAAGTTGTTGTTTTACATTATACCAAAAGTTCATTCCGTATCAGTCTATTAATTTAATAATTATGAAATACCTTAAATTAATCCCCGTCCTTAGACATCCTACATCAGTGCGTTCCTGGGTTCTGTGTTTGATGTGCCAATTAGCATCCATCAATGAAATCGAACAGCCAATCGGTGTGCAAAATGATACTCAGCATACACTGAAATTTTAAGCACGCCGCGACAAGCAAACTTCCATATTGTAGGCAGTGGAGGGGAACAGATATTGTGAAATGAATGACCCCCCCCCCCTCCACACACACACACACACACCCCCCAGGAGCCATGATATTAGTTACAATATCGTTACCAAACAGCGTAGCGCAAAGGGTTTATCTAATCATGAGCGCGAATCTGTTGGCCGTGACTGTTCAAATCCCGCTAGAGCTTTTATGGTTTTAATCTTTCCAAATTTTTAAAAACATATTATTGTCAATATTGAAAAAAAAAATTAAAACAAAAAAACTAAAGTATTTAATAACGACAGGTAACCAATAGGCAATACTACCTTCAAACTTTGAAACACTCATTAAGATTGTAATTTTAAACGGTCTGATACATTATTAATTTTAAATAAGATTAATACATGAAAACTGCTGCGTTGAGATTTGATTTTCCCGCCATGTAAAGAATTTACTGCGCAAGTGCAATGAAGATCAAATATGGCTGATTAGAACGAGTTGCCTACGGGACATTTCAGCGAAGAAGGTGCATTCTGAGAAGGAGATACACAGAAACAGGCTTATCGATAAGTGAGGAAGGTAGGATCTGTTAAAGAACATTGTTTGTTTCTAGAAATAGCTGTGATGATAATAACGAAAATATCTGAAGGTGAATGCATACCACGGCACAGTACATGCCAAATAAAATACCTTGGCATGTTTATTTACAGTGCGGTGTTGATTGCCCCTAAATTTATACACGGTGTTGATCTTAAAAGTGTGGTCCCAATTTTGATACTTTATGTATTTATTGGGTACCAAAATTCATGGAGTACGATTGTGATGATATAATCAGATAATAAAAGAATTGGGGTGTGGAATTTGTGGTCCAAGACCTTGGTACCGGCGTGAGTCACTTCCTGACACTACCCACATGTTTTTGGGTGACTTCACTTAATGAACTAAAGCGAATGTGTGATATATTTAATAAAATAAAAAAAAGGCTATTCTATGTACGTAAAATCGTTAATATTCATTACCCCCCAAAAATGACAAAAAATATGCTTCCATAATCTATAAAATGATAAGATAAGGAAACTTTATATTCAGGATCATACTTAGACACTGAGTTGACTACAATGTAGTAAAGCGATCGAGTGAAAAGTAGATATAAAATGCATGTGAATTAGTTCAATTTAGATAACACATGTTGATCAGTGGTCTGACTGCAGAAATTTAAATTACTCAAAGGACTAACAAAATTCACTATAGTCTGTCCCAAGACATTTATGCAGCACATTTGGACGATTTTTAATAAAAATACACTTACCTGTGAAAGAAGTGCAATTGAAATAGTTGAAAGGGATATTTTCCAAGATAATTTCATTGACACATTATCATCTTTCACTTGGAAAAATTCACAGGAACGAAAACAGATTCCTTACGGAGATTTATAATGGGGAATGTTTACATCTTTTCTCCATTCGGAATACACTCGGAATACATCGCGCAATTTTTCAACGTTATCATCCGGGCTTGCTGCAATACAAAATCTCCGTTGACATCACATTTTTTAGCATTGTATTGAAACCTGATAAGCTAACAGGGGCGTTTCGACTGAGAAATCTTGGAAATTTTTCATACTTTTGAATGAACATCGTTTGAACCCTGAGGTATTTATATATATCAAGCAATTAAGCCAAATGTGAATCCAGAATATCTTGAGACAGAGTATAGTTTTCTTTTGAAGCAGACTTAAATTCTGACAGGTTTTGTGCAAGTTAGGTCTAAAGGTGTCTGTCTAAGATCAACAACCAACAAACATCTTGTTTATTTGAATTCTTTTAATTATTAATTTTTATTGATAATATGTGTATATTTGTTCGGTAGATGTTGTAGAGCCAGTAATTTGTCAATGTCTATGGTCAAATAAAATCAGTTTTATTATTTTGTATTTGTAGGTCCCATACCACAGTGATCATGTCTGATGAAGAAGGTAATTAATGGCCATCAATCATATCATTAGAACTCTGTGTAGGATTCCTATTTTATTTAAACTAAATTGGTATTTTTTTTTTAGTTTATCGAATTAAATTTCAAAAATGCCATGAATAAGATTAATAAACAATTTCTTTCTTCCTTTACTTTTGAAAGAGGGGACAGGTGGTATTTTTAAATTTACATCCCAGAATTAAAAAAAAAATAGGTGTGATGATGGGAAGATTTTTCCTATGAATTCCCCCCCCCCCCATGAAAATATTACATACACCCCCCCCCCCCCCCAAAAAAAAAAAAAAAAAAAAAATTAATTAAATTTCCCTTTAAAAATCAACAGTTGTAATGACCCCCACCAAGAAGGGGAACACAACACACATTAGAATAGAGAAGCGCAAGAAGCTGGACTTCGATGGAGATGATCAGACAGTTCATGTAGCAGGAGGGCAGCATAAAGGACTGGTGGTCAATAAGCAGATCTCAGATGACGCAGATCTAGGTCGGCCACAACTGCAGATTGGATTTAACTGCTTCCTTGTTGATCAAAAGACAGAGAAACGTGTTGTGGTATGTCATTTTTGGACATATTAACCTGGGAGTTTTTTTTTTCAATACTAAGGTTCTATTGAGTCCCTAAAAATCTTGATGCAATATGAAAACTGTTCATTATTTTATCTGTTACCGTACATGTCTGATTACTGTGTAAAATTTGCCATATCTTAGTTTCTTAGCCCTGTTAACATTAATACCTAATTTTGCTTCTTTATTAGTTTGCTTTAACTTCTCAAGTTCATTACTATTATAGTATATATACTATATTGAATGATTATTGATATAGCTGCATTTCAAGTTTGCCTGTGAGGTTGGAAATTTCAGGTATTGTCAAATTTTGATCATGTGATTTTAGGAGAGTCGTAGACTGAAGTTTTGGTATGTTGATGACACTGGTTATCTGGATCAAGTGACCACAGCATATGAGTTCTTTAAGGAACTTGTTCAACCTGCCAACTTTCCAAGAGGTAAGGAAAGTGAAATTAATTTGAATATTGGATAATGCAACTCTAATTGGCAAAAAATAATAATGATATAATTGTGTATCACTGAGAATTTTACCACAAAAAAATGCTTCATGGAGCTTTTTAAAAAAACGTTGCAGATTATGTTGGATTTATCAAGAAGTGCATGAAGCAAATGCAGAAAAATGAGTACAAATTAGCCAAGAAAATTGACCTTGAAATCCGTCAGCTGAGTGATCAGGAGGCCCCCTTAACACCAGGTAATCAAAAGAGACACTGTCTCAATATCACTCTACATATCCCTATTGATTATATTGTAAATGATGCATGTATGAGACTAGGAATTGAAGTGCATGTTTTTGACGGTTGTCGTCAAACATGCTGTGATGACAAGTCAGTAACAACGTGAAAGTCAACATAAACTTTGCTGTATTCTGATTACAGCAAAGAATTCAATAGCTATAAACTGTACTGGTACTTTTAAGTAGGTAAAATATAACAATAAAAATAAGAATTTGAATATTGTCTGTTAAGGAAATATTTAGATAAAACTGCATTTAATTCACATGTAACATGTATATTATGATGAAATCATGGCTTCGTTGCAAGTACCCAATAGGCATTTTTAAATTATACAGAATTGTCTGACTGTCTGACCATCAGATGTTATGGTAATATGATAATTTTATCTGTAAAACTTGTTTTCAGAAGGTAAATACAAAAGGTTTGCAAGTAAATTTTAAGCTTTAGTCTGTTAATTAAGCATGTATTTTATGTTGGGTCCAAGTACACAAAATGCCGTCTATTGATCCACCCTTTTTCTCTCTAAATGCAGTACACATTTTTGTTATCTATATGACAACTATTTCTTTGAAGTGTACTCTTACTTCACAACACAAATTTTGTTGTCTTATAATGCTCACTGTCACTCTTTTAAGGCTCAGGCATTTCCCCAGAAATGCTATTGTTGGGTAGGTAAGAACAGAATCCAGCAACCACACTGACTGTATAAAAGCTCAATCTTGGGGGAAGAATAAAAAAAACAACAACCCAAAACATCAATCATTCGGCATAAGGATAATTACAAGATTAAATTCTCTGAAGGATTTACCATTGGGAAAATCTGACTGAAATTTATTGCAAGTTCAACAGAAACTCTCTCTTATTGATTGGCTGATTTCACTGTGGTTAACTGCATGTTAATGTCATAACGAGCAGGACATGACATTGATTTGTTAGACCGTAAACACAGGGGCTAGTTTTGCTATCAGTAGCCAAACTTTCTGTAGAGACTCTTGATCAGAGCCCCTGGGTTTATGCAGTCATTTAATAACTGAATGATTATTTTTATATGATTTGCCATTGTTTGGTTGTCATACGCAACAGTTCTGCATGGCATTGAATCATAGTATTTGATTAAGATGTGACGTAAAAACCAAACACGAACCATCGGAATATTGATTTCTTTTATGCTGGGAGAAACAATACAGTTGCAGAACAATGACACAGATATATACTCAGATAGTAATGGAGAGTTTGATGATTAATTTCATGATTAGTGCCTGCGTTTTATTTGACAACTCAGTTTTTAAGTTTTAGTTCCTTTGTGTGTATTATTTGATTAAGACAGTTGTTTTTTGACTTTCTTCTCTCTGTTGTGCTCTGAAATTGAATTTGTTTGTCACACACTGGGGAGATGCAATATTTTCACTGCATTTCCATTCACAAAATGAATATTATGCGATGAAATCTGCCTTATCATTTAATGGCATGCATTTTGAATAATTTGAATGCAACACTTTGAAACAAAAACTATAAAACCAACAGTTTATAATATATCCAAGTTGAAACATGATGAATTTATTTTTAATTCTTCCTTTTAGCTTTCATTATTGTCTTGGTAGTTGTAAATTATACAGTAAATTATACAGTAACATCTTAAAGCAGTTGCAGTATTATATAATACTTCCTTGTAAATGAGTTATTTCATCTAAAACTTTGTGTGAACATAGGATTCAGGAAGCAAATTTACAGTTAACCTTTTCCTTTGGGGAAAGTTTCAGAGTTCTCTTAATAAATAATATTAGAAGGCTGCCTTTAATATAATGCAGCATTAGTTCCATGTATATGATTGTGTGACCTTGTTAATTACTTTGTTAATTGATCCTCTCTTTATTTGCCCTCTATGCCAGGCTCCAATGTGGACGATTTCTTTGGTAAGTGACTCTGTGGTGACTGTGTTGTACCATCCCCCTTAACCGTGTAACAGATTTGGTTGTTCCTAATTCAGTTTGACAACAAGAAAAGACAACTTAAACCACAAGCAGTTTATAATGATAATATTTAAATTCACCAGTCTAGGTGTTTCTTAGAAAAATCTGTTAATGAACATCTTTTGATGAACATCTGCTTTTGGTTTAAAGTCTTTGTTGAAGTTTTGTGAATTAAATATGATTTGATTGATTACACTTAAGAATAGTTTTTTTAGTTTTAGTCTTTTTCAGTTGTTTTAAGTTTGTACACATGCTTGCTAATGAATTTTAGTTGAAAACTACACATCATTATTTATGCTTGTTCAGATTCAGTATTTACAGGTAACTCTCGATAGCTCGAAGTCCATGGGACCGAGGAAAAACTTCGAGGTTTCAAGAGTTCGAGTTTTCAAGAGTTCGGAATTTTCCAGGTTGACCGACGGGTTTTAAAATTAGTCTTACCGGATGCTATGATTCAGCCATTTATTTATTGCTAACCTTACGCACGTGCTTAAACAACGTTTTCTTTTCAGTAAAATATACAGAAATAGATGTTTTTCTTTAAAACTGAATAAAACAACTATTAAATAAATTCATAATAATTATTTATTTTATGCATCATTTTAAGACCAGATTGCTCAGTACTACTGTACTGCGAGACGATCAACATGTCATAAATGTGATAACTGAGTACCACCCATTGTTCCCACTGTACGGGTCCTTCACCAGCTGTAAGAACTTGTTCAGCATTAATCATTATAATGACAATGATGCTGCTAAACATAATTTTTACAGTTTTATAATTTTAATATTTGACCATGGCTCAATATCATCGTTTCGTCTCAATTAATTTCTCATTTTCATTGCGTCTCCAAATTATCGTAAAACGGTTGGTGTTGATTATATATTAGGTATCGGTATGGGCAATCATCAAACAATTCTCACCTTGCAGGACAAGTGTCGCCTAAATAAACAACCCGTGACACTGGTCCCGCGTCTAACGCCTGGAGCAATTTAAATGACCAAGTAGGTGTTAATTAGGTATAGCGCTTGGAGATACAGGGCGACTTCGAGGTATCGAGAGTAAAAAACTATAGATTATGAATAACGGGACTTCAGTTTGACTTCGAGGGATCAAGGGTTTCGAGAGATCAAGAGTTCGAGAAATCAAGAGTAAATTTGCTTAGTTATATAGAGAAAAAAATCGGGACCCTAGACTCACTTCGAGCGATCAAGAACTTCGAGGGATCGAAGTTCGAGCCATCGAGAGTTACCTGTATATGAAAATTTAATGCTATATATGTTGCTAGAAAAACAGATGAAGGAATTTGAAAGATATGGGGTGTTTGAGATTGTCAGTTTGAGTGCATGATTGTATTCATTGTGTGAAAAGGTAATCATTATGAACATCACTGCCTTGGTCTAGAGTAAACAAGGTGTGGGGAAAGAGAGCTAGTGTTCATGTTGTGGAAATTGACTCTGGCATGCAGATTATAAGAACAGAGAAAGAGTAAAGTTTCTTTACTTAAAATTTTTTGTAAGAGATTTAAGACAACATCCAGGTGTTACCGTGTACATTGTTATGAAATATAAGATAAACTGAAGTTCCAAACATTTTTGTTCATTTTAGAAAAGTGAGTTAGAGTTCCAGGCATATTGTTCATTTATGGTATTAAAAGTTTTAAATTTTATTTGACAGGAATTGCAAAAGAAGATAAGCGGCCTATAGAGGAGATTGTGCGTGAGAAGATCCTACAGGTGTTGGAGTCCGCCTATCCTAACGTTCTGGAGGTGGAAGATTTAGTCAGGTACTGCAGATGATTTGAACAAATTTAGCATGTTTAGTCAAATATTTCAGATAGTTTAGTCAGATTTAGTCATGTAAGTGTTGAAGATTTAGTCAGGTACACCACATGATTTGAACGAATTTAGTCAAGTATTCCAGATAGTTTAGACAGATTTAGTCAAGTATGTGTTTAGTCCAAGTACCTTAACTGTGGAAGATTTAGTCAGGTACTCCACATGATTTGAACAAATTTAGCATGTTTAGTCAAATATTTCAGATAGTTTAGACAGATTTAGTTAAGTAAGTGTGGAAGATTTAGTCAAGGATTCCAGATAATATAGACAAGTGAGGAAAATATTGTCGTGTATACCAGATAATTTAGACATGTATTCCAGATGATTTAGACAAGTGTGACAAATATAGTCATGTATTCCAGATAATTTAGAGTATGAGATAATGATATGCTAAGCATGATTTTAGGAAAACCTTGATATGAGTCATTGACAAGCCATATTCAAGAAAACGTAGATTAAAACTATATCTAAACGTGTTGATGATTCTAGGATAACAGCAGCAGATGAGGCGATTATAAACCAGCAACTGGAGGAGCTGAAGGCCAAGAATCTGGTGAGAGAGATGGAGAACGGGAAAGTGGTCAGACATGTATTGGAGGATGATAAAACAGGTGTGTTAACAGTGCCACATTACTGATTGGTGTCATGTTTTGTTAGATATGATAAACTGTTGACCAAGATCTTAAAGTTTAAGTTGAAAGTTTTGTTCAAAGGTCCCACTTGACTATGCATAGGTTGTTTGTAGATTTATAACAATGATTGTAGATTTATAACAATGATCGTTTCTAAAATAACAAACTGAAAAAAGTAACTGGGCAGCATGGTATATCTAAAATTTGTTTTAATTAAGACTTTAACAACTTTTGAAATATAGAGATTACACATCCTTTCCAAAAATTTAGATCATCATAAAACTTTGAAGCTCATTGTACATTTACTGTATGAACATCATGGAGATTTGTATAAAATGTGATACTACTAAAAATTGTAGAAACTGAAGTACAGATGGTGCAACACATGCCAAGGATTGCTGCCAACCAACAACCCACCATCGCAATCATTACAGCTAACTACTGCGAGAAGCTTGCTGTGGACGCCATGATGGACAACAAAACCACATTTGTCAAATACAAGACAGAGGGTAGGACTATTATGGCTATTAAAGTGACCAAATCTAGTGATAATTGCTTATGTACTGAAATTTTAACTTTTATTGATTTGCTAGTGTTTTAATGGGGTATCATTTTGGATTTATTTCTTACCTTACTGAAAAGCACAGTGTGTTATATGTGTTCATTTGATACTTTGTAAAAATATATTCAAATGAGGCAGGATATCTTATTAAACTAATATGTTTTACGGTGCGACTGTTGGGGCGAGCGCAGCATGTGCTCAAAAAATAAATTATGATATATCAATAAAAATAAAATTAACAACATAAATGAATTTGATTGCAAAATAAAATAAAACGTACCTATTTTTTCAGTAATTTTTCAGTATTCATAGTTTATAAGGTTTGTTATTAATTATTTATTTATAAGTAAACAATAGTTTAATCTCAGATACAATGTTGTTGAATAATAAAAATTTTAATATAAATGTTCATTGCACTGTATCACCTCTTTTAAAGTGCTTGTAACGCCAGTTCATCCCCTTTTTTTGCAGTTGACATTTTTTCTTGTTAATTTTTTTTTTTAATTTACGCTTAAAAATATTTGATTATCATATTAAAGGAACATGGAGTTCCTTGAAATTACCGTAATTATAGCGAATAAAATAAATGTGAGCATTCATCCAAATGAGTGCAAGTTTCAACTGTTTCCTATATCTGAAGAAATGTCCTCATTCTTTAGCTTTGCAAGATTTTGAGAGGATTTTGGTAATTTCAGCAGATTTACAATAACTTCAGTTGGAGTAATTTCCCCTTATTGTGCCATCAAAGTTCACATTGGTTAAGTGTCGACTTACTCTCTAAATCTCCCCTGAGAAATAAAAGTACTCGAAGTATACTGTTTTATTTACTTAAAAAGCATGATGATCTAAAAATTACACATCTTATATGCTTCTCAAAAGTTTTTCTTTGGTTCTCGCGAGAATGTGAGGTTGGAAACCATTGGTGATTTGAATTGTGGGTCAAAATTTACTGACGCTGAAAAAATCTATTGGATCAATGTGTAAACCTTTGTGACGACACTCGATTATTTTTGATTGAGAGTGTACTGAGGTGAACTTTAGAGGTAACATTGACTGTATGTCGAATACATCGTTATTGTTTTTATTGTCTTGCTGATTCTCGTGAGAGTGTGAAGTTATGAAAATTACCATGATAACAGGGAACTACTGGGACAATTAAAACAATGCATTACTGGTCCGATTTGCTGATGCCAAAAAAGTCTGTTGAATGAATGTGCAACTAGTGCAAATTTTCTATTCACACACGCCTTGCCGGTGGAGCTCACTGCGCGCTGGTGAGCTGCGCTCGCTATTAAAAAATGCTTTATTACAGTAAGTTTGATAGATAATTATTCATGTTATTATCAACTGTTAAGTAGGAAAAGTACCCAGTAAAAAGGTTATACCAATGTTTAAATCCTTTCTTTTAGGTTAATTATATCAGAGTTGTTTTTTTAGAACCATCTAGCATAAATGTATTTTCTTTTTTTAAGGAGAATCTAATGTGTACACAGTGGGCTTTATTGGAGAACATAAATGTGTGTCCACCAAGCTCCCACAGATCGGGCAATCCCGGGCAGCTCAAATCTCATCAGGCAACACCACCACCCGACTACTGGGTGAGTAGCTTTATCACAGGGTTCAAGCCAAATATTTATCCATTTTTATATTCTGTAGTTTTAAGTTCTTCTTTGGCAAATTTGAGTTAAACTTGGTAAAAAGTACAGGATAAAATGTTTACAGTAATGGTTAGGCCTATCTGCAGGTTTCTTATGATTTGAATTTTAATTGGATTCAATTTATATTGAAAGAGGCAAAATAAGTGAGGCCTGTTCAACAAGATTTCGAATGCACTTCTGACTTCCATATCCTTTTAACACAATTTCGTACAAGCGCCTGCTAGACTAAGTAAGCCTCTAAATTGTGCAAATTTAATTTGTGCTGAATAACTTTTTTTAACAGGAACATTCCAGAATATTGAGCATGTGTTTGTGGTGGGGGTAGCAGGAGGAGTTCCCCATTACACCAACTTCTACAAACATGTGAGGCTTGGGGACATAGTGATATCCCGCTGCAATGACAAGGGCTACTTCTACTATCATGTGGACAAGATTCTACAGGACAAAGAAGGCAACATCCAGTACAAGATGAGGACTTGGTCACCCAGAGACCTGTCCCTACAGCGTGTCGCAGAGAAAATCGAGGAGAACTGCACAAGGAAACCAGAAAAAGCACCATGGGAACGCTACATCCATGAAGGGCAGACATTGTTAGAAAAACAAGAAGCAGATTTTAACCGTCCGCCAAAAGAATCTGATAGACTGTACATGTCCATTGGAGAGGAAAATGTCATCGAGGTCCAGCACCCTGATCGGCCAGAGGAGGCGGAGGTCAGAGAGAATGTACCCACCGTCAGGTGTGGGGTGGTGGGGTCTGGGCGACCAATCACAAAGTACGACAACACGAGGCTAGAGTTCGCGCACAATTATGGCATCACATGTTTTGATTCCGAGTATGATCAGGTAATAGAATCCATTGTCGGCAATAGGAAAGACAGTTTTATGTTCATTAGGGGAATAGCAGATTATAATGATGGATCTAAAAATAAGGAGTGGCAGCCATATGCCTCACTAGCTGCTGCCGCTATGATGAAAACCATTGTGAAGATGATCTCCAACCCATACCTCAGTGAAGATGATGACTAGAGATGTTGTTCTTTAAATGAAAGTTGAACTTTGCAAAGGCACTGTGAGCAAATGAATTGAAGAAAATTAATATTATTATATCAATATAAAGTATATTGACCTGAAGTAGTATCAAGTCTGTTATTTGCCATTAAATGTACAAATGTCTGCAAGTATTTTAGATGATGAGGATCAGTATCTAGATGTTAAGATTGTTAAGGAGGCAGCTTATGTATGACTGTTGGAAGAAAAGAACCCTGTGTTTTCTGTTTAGTGTAATGTCCATCTTTTAGTTTTCATGACATAGAACAATCCACAGAAGATCAAGTTGTAAAGCAGTAGTTGGGTGCCATTTCAACATCATTAGTGCTTTTATATTAAGATGAGTAGTGTCATAACGATTACTAACCATTTGTGGGAAATGAACTAGTTTAGATTGGTGCCACTTTGATTTTTTCCTTCAAAAGTGTCTTTTTTGAAACCCATACATGTACATTGTGCAATTTTTAAAAGATGAATGTATATGTTTAAGAATGTGAGTTTTTCTCACTGTATTGTTGTCCCAGATATTTAAAGTGCTGATATGATCCTTAGAATTTGACATTTATGCAATGATAAGAAAATACAAGTTTCAAGTAAACTTTCCTATCAGTATGTGTTTTAAAGATTATGACAAACTATATATAAGAAGGTTGTGTATTAAAATTGTTTTTGATATACAAATGCAGCACTTGACTAAACTGAAATAAATATCACACCCAAAAAGAAATGTTTATAAACATTGGGAAAAATAAACTTCAGGAAATTGATGATTTTATGGGCCAAAAATTGATATAGTTTCCTTTCATTGCTATAGATCTCTTTCAAGTTGTTTTGTGGCAGTATGGTGTAGGTTTACTTTGAGCAGGTGTTTTGGTGTTCATATGATGTTTATTACATAATCACCATCATATGCAAGTTGTACTGGTATACTGAGTATGAAATTGATACCTGGTACCTGTGTACTGGGAAACGGGGTCAAAATCTCATAAGAAGGTAGTGTAGGTTTTCTTGTATTATTTGCACACTATTATTACTGGTAGATACATATTAGGGTTTTTTTTTCAAGTAGCATTCTAATAAACATTTTAATTATGGTATGAACATATTATTTGATGATATAAATTTTTCGTTTTGTTGATGTGTAATATGTAAAACTATTGATATTTAGTTGCTAGAAAAAGACAGTGTGTAATTATTTGGCTTAAGATGCTTATTAAGCATTGGGGGAATCACTGCCTTTGTAGAAAAATGCTTTCTTTACAGAATTTTGAATCCATTCTGCACCACCTGTAGTGCAATGCATACTTTGCTTCATTTTGATATTTATTTTTAGAAAGTTTTATTTTCTTATATTTTATTTGAAGATGATAGTTAAATGTGATGATTTTGGTTGTGAATTTAAGAACTTCATTTATATTTGAATTTCCAGGAAAAAAATTTGTTGCTCTGTTAGTGAAATCTATCTTGTTATTATATATATATGAACATAGATTCTTATTTAAAAGGGTGTACATTTTTCTAATTTCCTTAATATATATGATTTACATTACATTTCCATGTACCATATCAATTTTATACTTTAGTGGCATGTTGAGATAATATTTACTCTCCTAATTTAATTAAAATTACTCTAACAAAATTAAAACAAGTGCAATTACTGAATTACTTACAAGAGTTAGTTCATCTCTAACAGCATGTGTTCTGTAAGTACTTGTAGAAAAGGGATTGGAGGACGGATTTATTGACAGTTTGACCATTTTAAAGTCTAGCAGCAAATGACTACATTTCTCACATGTTCTATTGTTTGTTTAAAGTTCCTTCTCTTCTTCACCATTCCATTTCTTGTGATCATTTTGTTATATCTTCTTTTTTTTCTTGTTTGTTAAAATTCAGCTCAAGAAAATACATTTTCATTATTGTTTGTTCCTCTATGTATACGAAAAAACTATTTATAGAAGGATTTGTATGAAATGTTGTCTTTTTTATCAAAAGGAAAAAAGATTTATCTGATTTTGTGGAACTATGGTTGTTATATTGATCAGGGGAAACAAGTGTTGATTTATCCTTGCAGTGTGTCATTTAGGTTGTTGGAGGAATCCCGAGGTTGTAGGAATGAAACATCTTTATTTATGCTTTGATCAATTTTTAAATCTGTATACTTTGTTAATGCTTAATTTTGCAATAAATTGCTTATACATATTTACTTCATTGTTGTTGCCTTGTATTCAATGTGTTGTTGCAATGTAATGTAGAAAATGTTCATATTTAAAATCATACTGTAATTCATCAATAACTTGGCTCCTATAGCTAAAGTTAAGAGAGTTACTGCCCAAGATCTACCCTCCTGAGGGTTGAACAGGTCTTGAGGCAAAAGTTTATGGGAAAAGAATTTCTTGAGCCTTGGGTGACTGATGGAAACAGACAGTTCTACAGACCCTTTACTATGTAATAGTGTTGATTTGATAGATTAAAAAATTGGACTGTTAGATGGATTTTAAACTGCGTCACTTCCTTCAACCCTTTAATACAGTAATATGGGTCAGCTAATCGGTCTCATAAGTAAACCCTTTAATCCTCCACCCATCCGCAAAAAGCTATACCGGTATATGAGGTCCCCTACCCATAACATTTCTTTATTTTTTTGGTCTAATGCCCCGTATAAAACAAATCGCTATAACATTGTAGGATATAAAGCCGTTATGTGTTTATGAATTTTTATTTTAATTAACTGTACCCGGACACACAGTGTCCAATATTATCATGAAAAACGTTGTCACAGACAACATAAAAAGTAAATCACCGTCACAGACGATATCACAGATTGGTTGAATTAAGCAGATTGAAATTCCATCTGAATCAAGATGACCGTTTCTTGATAAAAACGTTTTCACAGACAACATGAAAAGTTTATCAGTCAAAGTCGATATTACAGATTAGTTGGCAATGGTTGCCACGGGCAACAAAAAAGAAAGCCCTGAAAGACGCAGTGATTCAGTTCTTTGACCGTTTATGGTCCAAGAAACTGCTTAACAGGAGGGTATCAGGTATCAAGTTAGGAGAACCTCGGATCCTCCGGGGCTGTCCGATTCCAACAACTAAACGGAGACATTCTACCAAACAGGTCCATAGAGACAGCGGGTCCGGACGTCTGCGGGACCTATGGAGTAAAAGCGGTGATTTAATTTTTACTGCTAGTAAAACTAGTTTTCAATGATAATATAAACACAATTTTTATTTAAAATAATTCTGGTGGTAGCGCTCCCTATTTAATTATGAATTCTAGTAAATAGTCCAAATAAAATTAACATTAAGATATACGTGTAAATGGCAAGGTACGCACTAAGTACACAAACTAATTTAAAATAGGGACATTACTTCCGAAAAATCATCACATCCAGCACATCTATACTTTCGATTTTAACAACAACAAAATGCTGAATTCGAAAGGACCGATATTCGCAGAAAAAATAATGAATTCGGTAATCTTAGAATGCATAACTTCAATAAGTCATTTAATAAAAAATATAACGATCTCTTAAAAAGAAATTTATCCCAAATTCTGTGCAACAGTATAAGAGGATTGGTGCTGACCAAATTTACATTGCTATTTAGTTAAAATTCCATGTTTAGAAGGACCGAAATTCTCAGAAAAATAATGGAATTGGAATTTTCTGGTAAAATACACATATGTACACATTATGTCTTAAATCCCTGCAAAGTTTTGGAAATTCTGCGCATTGGTTTAAAAGGAGCTGAGCTTACCAAAATTAACAAGACTAACGGACTGACTAACTGACTTACGGACAAACAGACAAAAACATGATATCTCACGCTACAAGATGCATGTGGTATAATAAGGGTTTTTACCTTGTTGTCTGAATCAGTGAACAAAGTGGAGCTGACACTGTTGGTGTGTTCTAGAGACTGGACACCAGGTTTTAGATGTTGACGCTCGTTATGTGTAGCCCTCTCGCGAGCAAGCATCTGCAAATTAATAACAGAGTGGTAAATTGTTATCTTATCTTCAAATTAAAAGAACTACATTCAAAGCCTGGTTAATATTACGTACCTCATCGTACGACTCTTCCCTTGCAGGTTGTGTTTGATACTTGATGTTAGCCTGGTGACGCTCTGCGTCATATGACTGTTGACGCATGCATGGACGCCCGTCACTGCCATATCGTCTGTACGCTGCGTCACGTCTTGCCTCTTGGTTATCAGACTGACGACTCTCTGTCACGTATTGCTCAGCGACCGTTGACTGTAACAATAAATAAATAAAAAATATAGCACTCCATTACAGATATTCAGTGGGGCAAAAGTCATCCCATTATATACATGTATATTAAGAATTTCTCTCTTACCCAGACACACAATTTTTTCTCGGGTCTCTCAGGTGTATTAAACCATGGCCCCTTTCTCTTTGCATCGTTTGGTCCAGTCAGAGCAGACGACTGAGACTCCAGGGATTGGTGAACCGAAGGTTGCGGGGCAGCCGAACCACGGCGTGGGTCACAAACACTGCCTTCCCTGTTAGCGAACTGTGCTAGTCCCACACAAGCACTGCCTTCCCTCTTGGGTAGTTGTGATTGTCCCACACGAACACTGTCTTCCCTTTTGGGGAGTTGTCCTCTTGATCGTCTCCCAAACATAAGACGTGGATCACCAACATGACTTCCCTTTAGTTGTACAGCCGGCTTGGCGTCCTCATCTGGGATGGTGATCCTTATCAGCTTCCAAGGAAGTAATGTATCAGTTATCTTAGAGCCTGCAGCTTTTGTATCAGTTTGCTTATAGCTAGTTGTCGCTATGGCATCAGTCTGCTTACAGCTTGTGGCCGTTGTTTTGTAAGTTTGTTCATGTTTGCTAGCTGCCGCTGTCACACTCTGCTCAGAATATCTGACGGGTGACATAGCTCTCGGTGACGAGGGAGGACTGTCCAAATAGCTGGTCAGTCCCAGGTCCTCTAGAGTCGGTGTCGGGTGATACATGATGGTAAGGTAGTCAGGAGGGGCATACTTGTCGATTGGCTTGACCTGAGGCTGCAAAATAAAGTCAAATGTATGAAACGACTGAATAATACTAAATGAAGTTCAAATACATGCAAAGATATAGATTTGTAACGGACAAAATCATCTTCAAATTGTTTTTTCACTGAATTTACCGTATATCCAGGGTTTTTTCACGTGTCACAAAATTTGCGAAAAGGAAGAAAATCTTATACATTTTTAATTTGCGTCAGCTATTTTTTGCGATTTATACAGTTTCTTATAAATAGAAAATGATACAGGATATAATTTCTGCGTATTCAATTATTTGCGATTTAAAAGAGATCGCGAAAATTACCGGATATACGGATATATAATGACTAGATGGTCAGTTGTGTTACCTGTTTCCTGACTGGTCTGTCAAATCTTGGTTGTGACTGATCATGAATTTGAAGTGTATCACGTCGTGACCAACAAAAAACGCCGTCATTGACAAAGTCAGTCTTGGTTTGTGCACGATGTGCTTGTTTCTCGCTGGAATGAGTAGACTGGGGCCCATGAATGTGGGACTGATGTCCATAAGACTGGCTTGATTGGTGCCCATGATTTGATGGATTTCCGTGAGCATGATTTGATTGGTGCCCATTAGCATGGTTTGACTGATACCAATGTCCGTAATTTGAGTGTTGAGCATGGTTTGAGTCATGTCCATGACGGTGGGTAGGTTGATAGCCACCAACAGGACGACCAGTGGGTACATTCTGGGACAGACTGGTCACTACTGACTCAGACCCTACATGCTGACCTGTGTAGGAAGTCCTGGCAGTGTTAGTTTGATTGTCTCTCTGTTGAGATTGAACCTAAGAAAAAAGATTAAATAAGGCGGTTTAATCTAAAGAGCAGGCAAATTTACATTAATTTTCTTAAATTTACCCGACTTATACAAACAAGGATACGGTATTAGTTTTTTACCGGTACCATTTTCCTAACTTACCCACTGCAGCGCGCCATTGTCAGATCTTTGGGCGGTGTTTGATGTTTTAGAGCCTGTATGGCAAGTTTGATGCACATGGTTCTTAGTGTTTAGTCCAATCTGTAGAAAATCAGTTTAGTTTAATGAATTTTGTAAAATATGATAACTGGCGATTTCATGTTTATAAAGGAAATTCAAATAATTTCATAACTCAGATATGGCTTGCTGCAAATGTTGCAAAATAGAAATAGAATATTAATTCCAGACACTTACACATTGGATATACTAGAACACAGTGAATTACACGGTGCTAGATATAACAAAATCTGAGACCTGCTGAGACAGGCCGGAAGTGGAGGACGGGGTCAGTATGTAAAGTCCCAGCCTCTTGTAGAAACTGGAGGTGTCCTCCGCCACAGAGGCGGACTCGACTCTCCTCTGAAACAGAGAGGAGATCCATGATATGTAATGTTACTGTTCACTATTCAATAGTGAACATAATTAATATGTTTTACGGTGCTACCGTTCTGGCGAGCGCAGCAAGAATTACACATACCTTGCATCATTGTCAACTTATAGTTTTATTTAGGTATCAACGAATGTCAAAGAATTTTTGAGAGAGTATTGCTCTACAATAAATATGCCAAAGGTACTAATTTTAATGGTTATGATACATACAGCGCAACCCCCTACCCCGCCAGAGAGAGAGAGAGAGAGAGAGAGAGAGAGAGAGAGAGAGAGAGAGAGAGAGCGGTTCCTGTTTGTAGGTGTGTAATTTCCCACTTTTAAATTTGATGGTCTGACTATATGCCATATCTACATATTTTTTCTAAATGTTTATTTTCTCATTTTATTCCTTTTTATTTAGTTCAAAATATCCTATTGTTTATTTCCTCCCTACTCATATACTTACCTGCCTACTGTACATGCATGCACAATTAGCTTAAAAATGGATCGATATGACAGTAAAGTATGGCTCTTGCTAGTATATATACATAAAATCTCTAGATTAAAAAAAATTAAAACAAATCATATGTCAGTGAGGCAGGTATCGCAGTCTATACTAAAATAGCCAGTACACTCATTACAGATGTTTGATCCACCTCTAAATTTATCGCGGGAAATATAGCGCGAGTGCACTGTGACGTCATCCATGACTTTGTTCGTCTTTGTTTACGTTTCTCGACTGAATACGGAGGTATGGAAGCATGCAACAAATCTTTTGAGTCTCGCCAAAGCATATGTGGTACTCAAAACGTGTCTTCAAACTTTAAGTCACCGTAAATTACGAGTTAAAAGTCGGCCATTTTTGGCATAGCACCACGGGTGAAAACATTAGAGAGCATTATGGGACGTAGACAAAAAATTTTGTTTGATGAACTGTAGGTTTAGCTCGTTCTTTTTCCCGCGCACACTGGTTCTTAGAGCTCGCTTCGCTCGCCGGCGCTGCGCGCCGGCGAGCTGCGCTCGCTATAAACATATGCAATTCGGCAATACTAAATTCTGAGACACAGTACATAGTCATTTGTATTCATGTGACATAAGTTTATTTAAAACATGTGCTACAGATATACCGAAGTAAAACTTCCGGTACAGAAACACAAGTTCATGTGCAGAGAGGATTTGGTAAGTGCAGGTGTTTGTGTGTGTGTGTTTGGAAGGGGGGGGGGGTAGGATTGCATAGGTTAAACATTTATACTATAGGATAGAGCACTTTTTGGTATCAAAGATTCACTCTCGCATTTATTTCATCAGTGTTTTTGTCTCAAAAATTTCATGTTTGGGCTAGAATAAAAAATTATGGTAAAAACAATAGAAGACAAGGGGGAGGTGGGTTTTGGATGTTGTTGTTTAGTATTGAATTTTCTCTTTTGGTCGACGTTACTTGCATAGAAACTCAATAACAACAATATAGATAGGGTACCAATAAATTGTTGTTGTTTTTTTTTTATCGATTTTAAAATAGAGACTAAATAAAATAAATGATAAAATCATAAATTCATCATTATATCTCCGTTGCTATGGAATACAATCCCGTCTCTTAATTCGGCCAGAATCGGAAAAACCATAAAATTAACTTTTTAAACACAAAAAAACCTACCAAAACCCAAACAAAGCAACCAAAGAGGATCCTCGATTCGAAATTTCCTTGAATTGTGGAAATTTAAGTGATAAATCTGAAACCTCCGAGAGTCATGGCTACCAAAGATTGGAGCGATGGCGGCCGTTCCTTGAAATTATCTAAATTGCACGTGATCTCTACGCAACCCACGAGAGAAAAGATCACAAAAACAATCTTTACCCTCTTATTCATGCTTGGAATCATTTTCTCTTTTGCTCCGATCATTTCTTTCTATCAAATTCGCAATTTTTATCTCTCGGCGTTCAGACACGTCTGTTCGCTTCGACTAATTCGTAAAGAATGAGCCGTAACCACAAACAAAACGTACCTATATATGTAATTGCGTTGGCAATAGCAACGTCAGCAACAGTCTCTATCCCCCTTCTTCCCCACCGAACGCAGACTTAGTGGACACATTATTTATCTATTAGGCTAAGCCTACTTAAAAAAATTATAATCAAGAAGTTGATAGTTAGTTTGACAGTTATGCTTAACGTATTCTTACCTAAAGTTAGTGTAAAAAAGACAAGATTAGTGATGATAATATAGAAAAGTTCAAATCCTGCGGTATTCCATTCCTCCTATCGTCTGCCATTACAAGGGAGGTTACTCTGTTCTATAAGATATAAAAAGCTACAGAGTTATCTTTCTTTTATTAACGTGCTTAAGGGAAAGGGGTAGGTATTTTGAAAACTAATTCTGAAAAAGTGAGAAGAAGTAAATTTTGCTTTAACTCGTCAGATATTTTAACTTTTCGAGTTCGAAAATGTTTTAAAGATGTGACATATGAGCCCGTCCTATGATATGGCGGTAGTTAAATCATTTTGTCAAAAATCTATCAATACGGAAACTATTTCCAGAAACCAATGTTATTGTAAGTTTCCTATATTATATACCACAGTGATGTTCAGCGTGCCTCTGTTTACTTATGTCTAAAAATATCCTGACGTCAGATGTCAATATCAGCGCGTGCTACTATAAGTAAACAGAAATACCGCGATACCATAGAACCCGCGATATGATAGGAATCAAGTATAAAAAATATAACATGCTAGTTGTTTGCAAAATTTATTTTTAAAGTATTGCCGTTAACAGTGATCTCCTGACAAGAAATGAAATATACCAAAATAAACATCTTCCATTTCATATTTGAATCATGGTTTTGTTCCAAAGTAAAAACAGCACTAATCACATACATGGAAAAAAAATACTGCACACTATTGTAAGAAATATTTGTTTAAATGCCAACACATTAACTTTTTCATGTTTTTCTTATAAAATGTTATACATTTATCCCAGAGTCCACACATCTGTGTGTGTGTGTGTGTGTGTGTGTGTGTGTGTGTGTGTCTCTCTCTCTCTCTCTTTCTCTCTCTCTCATATATGGGCACGTTTCTTTTTATCAAATATAGGTCTTTGGAAGTTCCTTATTGTCTAAATAAGAAATGGAAGTAAAAATGTATATTGAAATTGTATCTTATATGTATCTGAAAATTCATATTGCACCCCTCTTACGTGTACAAATGATTCGATAAATGTATCCAATCCTGCTTTCTGTCCTCAACACGCATGTCAAATGTTCTGCTGCATGCAATATGGATAGATTGAACACGGTAAGTTTGTACTGGTCCCTGCTGACAAAACAGGAAATATCGTTGTCTTTGTTTATAAGGGTCATTATATAAATTGTATATTAGAAGAACTTGGATTTCATTCCACAAGTGGCAGTCCAACTTATACTCATAGCTCTCTTTTCAAATAGGAAATTCTTCAAAATCATAGGTCAGTTTTGAATATTTTCAATGTTTCCAACAACCAAAATCAATTTGAATTACCTTCACTATATTGGCTTCCTAAACTTTATAAGATTAAAATCTTTTAATACAAGGATATATAACAGGTTCCAGTAAATGTTCTACAAAGCCTCTTTCTTTACTTCTTACTAAAATATTAACAACAGTAAAGGTGAAAAGAGTACCGTGCAACAGTATATTCTAGAAGCCTTGTAAATCAGATGTGGATAATTAAGAATTCCAAGGAACTTTAAGAAAATTTGAAATCCCAAAATTTTACCAAAATCAATAGCATCAACACTGGCGACTTTTTTTTTTTACACTTTTTATACAACCACCCCACGATAAATTAAAGTCCATGCTTTTTGGCATCACTGATAGCTGCTTTTTCAATAAAAATGGATCACGTTAATTTGCCTACCTTGTCATTGGTCATTCACAAAACTATTTTGTTAAAAACCATTCAGATTGCGCACACAAATACTCTGAAGTGGATATTAAATAGATGCTTGAGTTTCTGATAGGCAACATCTATGTAGTTTTTGGAAATCAGGTCTTCCAAAAATCTGTTGGAATTCCCATGGATACCAATTGCGTCCCATTGTTAGCAGACCTATTTTTGTATTCATATGAAGCAGAATTTTCTCAAAAACTCGTGCGTGAAACAAAATTAAACACTGGCTGTGGCTTTCAACTCAACATTCCGGTATATGGACAATTTTCAATTAACAATAGTTACTTCCTTACTTACGTCGACTTGATATATTCCAGTGAACTTGAAATAGAATATGCCACAAAGTCTGCGTCATCTGTTTCATATTTGGATATTTCACTGGAAAAACATTGATGGTAAACTAAAAAAAAAAATTCAAGGTAAACGTGATGACTTCAAATTTTGTTATAGTCAATTTTCTTTACTTATTTAGCATAACACCTTCATCACCTACATATATGGAGCATTTGTCTCTCAGTTAATTCGACACGCAAGGGCATGCTCAACTTGAAAAGTTTCTAAGGCGAGGCAAGCTACTGACAAACAAGTTGATAAAACAGGAATACCAACAGTCTCGATTGAAGTCATCATTTCGTAAGTTCAATGGTCGATACAACAACCTTGTCAGCAAATACAATCTTCCACTGGGTCGCATGCTGACTGACGTTTTTCATACTTATTGTTAGACCATGATTAATTAATGTTCTCCGATCCTTAGACTCAAAATATTTTTTTCATCATAAAAGTGTTATTTATCCTTCAAAAATCTATAAATGAATAAAAATTTTAAAAAGTTTTTTTAATGATGTTCATGCATTTTACGAAGTAATTGCAAATTTGGCCACGATGTATATAATGGAATGAATATACAAATTGAGATCAAATAAGAAAAAAACCCGGTTGTACCGGTGCATCGGTGGTTTGAACCCATTTTTCTTTATGTAGTTATTCTCCATGAATCCACTAAGCCAACCAGTTCTTTGAAATTTGTGTGGAATATGAACACTATAAGACTACAAGACGAATAAAAAAAATCTGGATAATTTAGAGTTATCAAACATTGCTGAGAATCAGATATCGTTAATCACGTAATTGTCTATGGATTTTTTAGTTTTCCCGATTACTACAAAGAGCACACGGCAGGTGTGATTGGTCTGCAGTGGATGCTCACTCCTCCATGGCACCTGATCCTACCTCTAATTTTTTAGAGGTCCCTGTTTGCTCTCCTCCTGTTGTGTATTTTTCCTTTGGATTTTGATTTTGAACAGTGTTCGTTATCGCCACGTGTCACCGTACTAATGTTAATAAGTACTATGTATACAAATACACTTCTTTGTAAAAATCAATGAATCAGATTTTTTTTACTATTTTCTTTATTATATTACCGTGAAACTAATGTGCAAATGTGCTGTAACATACAAATTCTTATATTCTTGAAATTTATAGCTCAACTTTGATCATGCTCACAATATGGTTAATGCATAAATTAAACAATTGTAAGTTGAGAAACATTTACCGGGATATAATATATCACGATTTACCGTATATGTAATCAAAATGAACTTCAATAAACTGCAACAGTCTAACTGATATCTTATATTACATTTTTCGTCACAAATTTCCCGCGATGACATTGTTTAAAACTCGCAACGTCTTTGGTCGAGACAATATGTAATGAGTGGTTTTGTTTTTATAAGGAAAGAAACAGATAAACATTAGCAATCTAGAAAACCAAAACTACAGTTCTTATCAATAAAGAAAGGTCATTATTTAAGGTATTTTGCAATGTACAGATTTCCATCGTCTGTTCCAATCCAGACCTGGTTTTGTTTGTCGACAGCTGTGGCACGGATCATTCCTGAAAAATCACAACCTATCTCGTACTTGCGTTCTAGTCTCGGATCGATTACGACAATCTTAGAGGCTGGAGGGTCTACTCCCACTATGATGTTCCCGAAGTTGTCAACAGAGGCACTTGCTGAATATGAATTGTCGACCGCCACTTTGTTAATAACATTAGTAGAAATTTTATCAGAACCCAACAGATACATGGAGAAAATGTTATTGTTCAGAGCAAAAATTCGGCCATTTTGAGAAATAAGATGATTTACGTCAACGAGATCTGATTCTATTTCAAAGTCTTTCTCTACTTCTCCATTCATGTCAACTTTAAGAATGATGTACCTGTCTCCTATGACGTATATCCTCTCGTCTTGATAAAGAATTCCACACAGTAAATCGGCATATTCAGAAAGATCAGCTAGCAACCTTGTGTCCCCTTCTCGAGAAATATATTCCAAGGTAGGTTTGGCCCCTGTACTGAAGCCCGTTGTCACAAGCAAGTCGCCATTGGGCATGCAACAATTGAAAACTGGATGGTAGTCTAAATCAAAAAATCTAAGAAGGTCTCCAGAAGAATTGTAAAGATTCACCCGCTTCGACAGAGAGTTCACCCACACCAGGTTATCGTGAGTAACGCTTATTCCATGTATTGGTGAACGGTTACCAATATCAATATGAGCTACTAAATCCAATTTGTTCAGGAACATGTCTGCAAACTTTCCTGACAACTCATTACATCCTCTACGTTTCCTTTTTAACGGCGTTTTGGATTGCAATTCTTTCTCAGAAACCGGTTGCTTTACTTGAGCTGATCTTATTCTCCTCTTTTTCAGAGTAGATGGATTTCTGTTCCCCAAACTCTGCTTCAATCTTGGAGAAATGTATTCTTTTCCTTTTTTTGCCGTCCTTAACTTTGAAGATGATTTTGCGTTTTTCTTAACTGAAGAAGACGCTTTCCCTGTCCAGACAGATGTAGATTTCTGCGATTTTTTATTCAACTTTGGAGGAGGCTTTGCTTTCTTGCTGCTATTGGCACTGGTGGTCACTGGGGAATGATTTTTTCTTTTGAGGGAATGTGTTGTTTTGTGTTGCGTAGTTTTATTGGTTTGTTCTTTCAAAACTGTCATTTTACTTCTTGTGATCAATATTCTGGAATTAGTAACCGTTTTCTGCTCATCATTTTGTGCCTGAATATTTGGTCGATGTTTTTTGTTCGCAGGGCAATGGTCTACAAAGAGAAAAAGAAAAAAAAGACTAGCTTCTCACTTATCATCATACATAAAGAGAAATTCCACTTTCATTGGTTATTATAACTTTAAAAAAACTTCAAAGTATCTGATAGTTAACGACCACTTTTTGCAACTTGAACTTACATTTAATATATTATTGAATGAGAATTAGTTCACGAACAAGACTTTTTTCCATATGATTTCACAGGGTTTTTTTTTCAATTTCTTTCTTGCCCATACTTCATATTCTATCATCAGACATTGAAAGAAGAAAGTATTAGTTTAATTAAATTTAAATGTGATATTAATAAAAACGTATTTAAAATTTAACTAGTATGTAACACAAAAGTGGTAGCTTAAAATCGCAATTTACCCTTCTCTTCTTGTCCTTTTCTTTTCCGGAGATTATATCGCATCTGAGACTGAGCCCTGTTGTCATCATCTACAGGAGCACTGCTTATAGCAGCTTTTCTTGTGACAGTCTTCTTTACTTTATCTGTCATGTATAAGTTAAAAAAAAACATTGAACAAAACAAATGAGCTCTCAAAATATCCAGAAAATTAGATTTATGGCATGGGACCTACAAGTCACATTAATGATGACATATATTAAGTAATTACGTTTTAATATATTTTAGTGTAATTTACCTTCTTGGAAATTCAATGTTTGGAACATTATAGCTCATATATACATGTATGATAGGTTTTGACCAGCAGATTCACCAAATTCAAGCTGTAGTATGTATAAATTTCTTGAAAGGTAAGACCTCAAGAGTTATTTTATTGACAAAGTTCAGAGCGTATTAAATACCTTTTAACTGTGCTTTCTTAAGTCCCCTTTTATCCCTCATGATGAAGTGTTATATATAAAGATCAACAGGATTTCATCAATATCACTTTGAAACCCTAGAGTAAGCATGGCAATGAAAAAAATTATTAATTTAAATTAATCATTTTTAAAACATCGGTCGGTTTAACATTTTATATTGCAAATCGTGTTTAAAGAGTGAATTTTCATAATGTCTCTTTTTTGTTAAAGAATTTAAGGTCAGACGACACGTTCCTCAAGCATCTTTTTTTATCTCCTCGTAATAAAGAGTTCCAATAAAAATCATTATTATTATAATGATTTTTAAAGCGAATAAGATTTACTTGTACGATATGGATATATGCCTAGATGGCCGAGTGGTTAGAGCCGTGGCCGCTCTCTGCCAGGAGCGTAGGTTCTAGAGGTTGTGAATTCAAAGCCTGGCCCAATATAGTGAATTTCGTACGCTGTATTATTTATTGATTTTTATATCAGCAATTCAAGTGCATTTTCACAGGGACGTATGTCCCTGATTTTCAAGAAGAGTGAATAGGAAATTGCATTTTCTAGTGTTTTGCAGAAATGTCTGGTAAGGTATCCTAATTTTTTGCAAGAAAGCTTGTCAGAGTAGTAGTAAACCATCAACAAATTCATGGAAAATGCTATATAAAATTGAGGAACGTGTCGTCTGACCTTAAAATTGGACCGAGTTAGCACGGGGGCGAAATTGATAAATATGCTTACAATCGCAACATCTCGGGCCTTTCCCCCAGAGCTCAGTGTTTTTCCGAGCTCCGTCGAAAGTAAACAAATAACAAAAAAAAAACCACTCTCAAATTACTTTTCAGTGGCGTATACTATACTTATTCACAATGAAATAAATATTTATCTAAGTTCTACATTTAAAAAAATATAGTTTAGTTTGACTCCTTCGATCGTAGAGACGATTACCGATCTGACAATATTGCAATATCTTTATCATTACGTTACACCATTTACAGTTTACATCACAAGCCTACTTGTGGAATTTGCAATCATTCAGTTAAAGGGTGGAAGTTAAAACAATAAAGAATTATATTTATTTTTAATGTCCAACTGGCACTCCGGAGTCTAGCTTACGTCTAACAAAAGTCAAGTTACCTCCTCCTTCGGTTTATGCCACCCTCCAGTCGATGGTAACCAAAGAAAACGTACCCAGGTGAAAACGTACCCTGGTGAAAACGTACCCATGACTAAAGGTACATTTTCTCTTGAAGGGTACGTTATAAAAAACTATTCGTATGCACAAAGATGCTAAAAAAAACCCAATAAAATGTTTTTGTTCGTTTTTTGTGATTTGTGTGGGATATGAAAGTAGCGATTATGCAGAAAAATTACATATAACCCGCATTAAAAATGCAATGATCGAACAAATGTTACCTTCATAACCCTCATGATCATCAAAGAATGCATTTTCTTGTATATATTTACATTAATAAATTGATCGTAAAAAGTCAGTAAAATAAACTAAATTAGTGATAATGTACATCAGGGTAATGTAAATATATATATGGGAATTTGAGTTTGCCATTATTATGATTATTTTGTGAATCCGATTTTTGGGGGGTTGCTGAGGGTTTCAACTGGTTAGAGTAAGTAAGTATTTTATGATAGTAAGTATTTTATGATTGTGACATGTGTATGTCAAAAGAATAGTTAAATACAATATCATACATAATCGAATTACACCCGGTCCATAACCTATATGTCACTTTATAATCTTAGAATATACAAATATAATATACATGTATACAGTAGATTGAGACCCTGAGTTTACGTTGATTTGAACAGATAACTTTGTCTTACTTAATAAATCAAATTGAGATATTTGGCGGTTTGTCTTTGGTTCTTTTTTTACCATTTTAATATTTTAGGTGACAGTCTCAACTAAATTTTTATCTTTAATATCATCATCAAATAACTATGGAATTGGAAGTTTTATGTTTTGAATCTTAAGTTTCGTTAATAAAATCTTCAAGCACATTGTACATTTTTTGTATGAACGCAATGGAGATCTGTTTAAAACGTGATACTTCTAAAACTTGTAGAAACTGAAGTACAGATGGCGAAACACATGCCAAGCACTGCTGCCAACCAACAACCCACCATCAGAATCATTACAACTAACTACTGTGAGAAGCTCGCTGTGGACGCCATGATGGATAACATAACCACTTTTGTCAAATACAAGACAGAGGGTAGGACTATTATGGCTATTACAGTGACAAAACCTAGTGTTAATTGCTTATCTACTAAAATTTTAACTTGTTATAGTTATTGGTCCAGTAAGAGTTTCACTTTGAGAAACATTTTGATTTTATTTCTTACCTTACTATAAATCACAATGTGTTATATGTACCATATTCATTTAGTAAAGTTTCTTATTTCTGGTAAGTATTGTTTACAACCATCTGGCATGATCTAATGATTTTTTTAAGGAGAATTTTTTGTGTACACAGTGGGTTTTATTGGAGAACATAAATGTGTGTCCACCAAGCTCCCACAGATCGGACGATCCCGGGCAGCTCAAATCTCATCAGGCAACACTACCACCCGACTACTGGGTGAGTAGCTTTATCACGGGGATCAAGCCAGATATTTATCCAATTTCATATTCTTCAGTTTTAAATTCTTCTTTGGCAAATTCGAGTTCAAATTTATATAAAGTACACGATACATTCATAGCTATGTTGAGGTCTCTCTGCGGATATTTTACGATTTGAAGTTTGATTAAGGTACTCAATGTATAATGAAGGGATATTGAACAATTTTGAATCATTTTAAACCAGTTAAATATATGTATTGCTAAATAACAATGAAAGTGAAATGAATCAAATTCACATGACTGACAACATGTAAGAAGCCGGTCATTTTGCACCTTAGAATTTTTTAAAGAGTTATCTCCCCTTGTTGAAAAAAAGAAAATTTTAATTTCGTCAAAATATCTGCGGTAAATGATTCATTTTATTTCATATTTTAATAAAGAGAAAGTTTATGCATGTATTAACCAAGAGAGTTTTACAAATTTACAAAGTTGTCCATAGACTTCAATGCAAAATTCAATGTGTAATTAGTTGGACCATAATCAATATTTTGAAAATTCCGTTGGTGGAGTATTTTTATTTGATAACACCTTCAAAATGATATCATGATTAAGAATATCCGACCATTCATTTATGAGGTACAAAATGTGGTCGTTATACATCGAATACCTGAAATTCAAATTACACTGAAAGAAGGACAGTAAAAGAGACCTGTACAGCAAGCTTTCGAACTCGCTCCTGAATTCCGTATCAAACGTATTAACGCAATTTCCTGCAAGTACCTAGTAGGCTGAGTACGCCGCAAGCCTCAATATAATTTTGCGTAATTTTTTTTTTTAATAGGAACATTCCAGAATATTGAACATGTGTTAATGGTGGGGTAGCAGGAGGAGTTCTTCATTACACCAACGTCTACAAGCACGTGAGGCTTGGGGTCATAGTGATATCTCGCTGCAATGACAAGGGATACTTCTGCTTTCACGTGGACAAGATTCTACAAGACAACGAGGGCAACATCCAGTACATGAACAGGACCTGGTCACCCAGAGACCTGTCCCTACAGCGTGTTGCAGAGAAAATAGAGCAGAACTACACAAGGAAACCAGAAAAGGCTAACTGAAAACCCTACATCCTTGAAGGGCAGGAATTGCTGGAAAAAACAAGAGGCTGATTTAAACCATGCGCCAAAAGAATTTGATAAACTGTACATTTCCATAGGAGAGTCTAGCACCCTGACAGACTAGAGGAGGCTGAGATTAGAGAGAATGTTCCCACAGTCAGGTTTTGGGGTGGTGGGGTCTGGGCGAGCAATCACAAAGTACGACCACACGAGGCTAGATTTCGCGCACAATTATGGCATCACATGTTTCGATTCCGAGTATGATCAGGTGATAGAATCCATTGTTGGCAATAGGAAAGACAGTTTTATGTTCATTAGGGGAATAGCGGATTATAATGATGGATCAAAAAATAAGGAGTGGCAGCCATATGCCTCACTAGCTGCTGCAGCTAAGATGAAAACCATTGTGAAGATGATCTTTAACCCCTACTTAGGTGTTCTTTAAATGGAAGTTGAACTTTGCCAAAAAAAACAAACTAAAAAAACCAAAAATCAGAAGCAAACAAATGGAAGAAAATGAATAAGTATATAGACCTGAATTAGTATCAAGTCTGTTATTTGCCTTTTTTTATTTGACCTTCGCACTTTCGCCTTCAACTTTTTATGTCTGTGGACTGCTCTATTGTTTAAAGATAATTTTAGCTGTATAAAATAACATCTGCGGCAGAGGACGAACTTTTAAGAATTTATTTTCAACAAACTGCGTGTTCCATAATTTTGTTCTAGGGGAGGGGTCCGAGGATTGTATAATTGTATTTGCTGTGGGTAAGGGGAGGTTCCGATGCATATTTTTGGTAAATAAGTATGTGAAACTAATATCAAATTTTCCAGAAGGGAGGATTCTGACCCCCTCTCTTCCTTTACTTCTTAAAATAAATAAAATTGAATTAACGATGCGCTGGGGGAGGGGTGGAGGGGGTGGACCCCTCTCATCCTCTAGATCTGTGAATGAACAAGGAAGGTCGCATACAGAAATTCAAATGTTTAAGTTGATTTTACTATGAATGGGCATAATATGGTGTTCCGATGCGGCCATTTCGACCTTCACGTATAGGGCAAAGATGCGAGAGTGCGGAGTTGCGATGGCAAAAGTGCGAAGGTACGACGGCGAAGCGGGAAGATGCAAAGGCGAAAGTGCGAAGTTGCAAAAGCGAAGAAGCGATACTACTATCGCTCCTTTGCCTTCGCAACTTCGCACTATCGTCTTCGCACCTTAGCGCTTTCGCCTTTTTATAGGCATATTTTGGAAATTTTACTTTATAAAATTAATAAATTAAATTATCCAGGGGGGATGGGGTCCGGACCCCGATCCCCTTTTACTGCGTGAAATTATTAAAATTGAATTTTCTGGGGGCGGACCCCCTCTCCCTCTCTAGATCCATGCATGAACAAGGAGTGTCGCATAATATACTTATAATGTTACTGTGTTTGATCCACGGTAAACAGACCGCTGGTAAGTGGCAGGAGTCTGGAAGTGCATATGTACACATTATGGCGGACATTACATTTTGTGTGGGGTATATAATGATTAAGCATAGCCAACACTGGTAAACATATATGTTACATGTATACATTAAAATATTAATAAACATTCATAGTAAGCGCAATGGCCCAGAGCATGCATACCAATAATAGCATAGATTAATCGGAAAACCTTGACGAGTACGGTGCCTGCATCAAATTCTATGTAATTCACCAAGGCTTGCTGAATGCAATCAAAAAATGCGAAGGCCAAAGTGTGAAGATGCAAAGGCGAATCAGCGATAGTAGTATCGCTCCTTCACCTTCGCACCTTCGCCAACGCATCTTCGCCCTAAAGGCGAAGGTAGAAGGTCGAAGTGGCCCTATCGGAAAACTATAGATACATGTAAATGTGATCGTTAAGATGGAAATCATACCTCAATGCAATACGTCAGTATCTTGTTATGTTATAACGGAAGGATTTTTATTTTCTAAGATATACCCCTTCTTTCACTTTAAGTTTGTTTGAATATGAATTATAATTTCTGTTAATTTCTGTAAACTGCAGTAAAAATTACAATATTGTAAAGACTATTTCCCAAATAATAAAAAAATATACAGAAAAACTTTCATTTATAAGGGAGTCTTTTTTCTACAGGGGTCACTTTTCTTCATGTAGAGTGTGCTAATTTTTATGAAAATGACACTTATTCTTCAGGCAAAGGGGTCATTTTTCTACGTAGAATAATGACCGGGGGGTCATTTTTCTGCGTAGAATAATGACCGGGGGGGGGGGGGGGTCATTATTCTACGTCGAAAAATGACCCCCGGTCATTATTCTACGGGGGTCATTATTCTACGTTACACCGGGAAAAATTAAAATAGGTTTCAAGAAATCTTAAACAGACATAAAAATAAAATAATAGGGAAAACATTTTGAAAAATGTAATGTTTACAGCGATTCACTGTGTATTTAAACAAATGCTTTCTTTGATGATTCATCCGGGACATGAATATGGCTACATTGCAGAAAAAAAATATACATTACCCGCGTAAGCAGGTTATGGAAATTTTTTATGCAATGACTGCTACCTTCATAACCCGCGTGAATCATCAAAGAAAGTATTTTTTTGTTTATATTTACATCTTCTCCTTGTACAAATCAATAAATTGATTATAAAAAGTAAGTAAAATTCACTAAGTTACTGTTAATGTACATCGGTACGTAAGTAGCTAATAGAAACAGCCAAATTGTCACCTATAGGATTTTGAGTCTAACACCGTTATGATTATTTCGTGCAGTCCGTGATTTTTCAAAGGTCGCTGTAGGTTTCGATCAATCGATAAACGGGGCGTGCAGATTTCAGTCCTATCATTTTCCTGTCAGTTTCAGTCACAGTAGTTTTCAACCAATCAATAAACAGGGCATGTTGATTCCAGTCTAGCTGTTTCTATAGATATATGAATTAACTATAAGTTTCCGTAAGAAATGGAGGGAATCATACTCGGTAGACGTATAACGTTAACCCTGATTGGACCAGTTTACGTTAGACAATGGATGATTTCGGTTTTAGCAATCCATAAAACCAAAAGCATTCATTATCATCAAAGAAAGGTCATTATTTAAGGTATTTTGCAATGTACAGATTTCCATCGTCTGTTCCAACCCAGAGATGGTTTTGTTTGTCGACAGCTGTGGCTCGGACCCTTCCTAGAAAATCACAACCTATCTCGTGCTTACGCTCTAGTCTCGGATCGATTACGACAATCTTAGAGGCTGGTGGGTCTGTTCCCACTATGATATTCCCGAAGTTGTCAACAGAGGCACTTCCTGAATATGACTTATCTACCTCCACTTTGTTAATAACATTAGTGGAAATTTCATCAGAACCCAACATATACATGTACATGGAGAACATTTGAGTGTTCAGAGCAAAAATTTGACCATTTTGAGAAATAAGATGATTTACGTTCACACGATCTGGTTTTGTTTCAAAGACTTTCTCTACTTCTCCATTCATGTCAACTTTTAAAATGATGTTCTTGTCCGCATGACCTATGACGTATATCCTCTCGTCTTGATAAAGAATTCCACACAGTAAACTGGTATGCATAGAGAGATCAGCTAGCAACCTTGTGTTCCCTTCTCGAGAAATATATTCCACAGTAGGTTTGGCCCCTATACTGTAGGCTTGTGTCACAAGTAAGTCGCCATTGGGCATGCAGCAATTGAAAACCGGTTCGTAGTCTAAATCAAAAAATCTAAGAAGGTCTCCAGAAGAATTGTAAAGATTCACCCGCTTCGACAGAGAGTTCACCCATACCAGGTTATCGTGAGTAACGCTTATTCCATGTATTGGCGAACGGTTACCAATACCAATATGAGCTACTAAATCCAATTTGTTCAGGAACATGTCTGCAAACTTTCCCGACAACTCTTTACAATCTTTACTTTTTCTTTTTAACGGCGTTTTGGATTGCAATTCTTTCTCAGAAACCGGTTGCTTTACTTGAACTGATCTTATTCTCTTTTTCAGAGTAGATGGATTTCTGTTCCCCAAACTCTGCTTCAATCTTGGAGAAATGGATTCTTTTCCTTTTTTGGCCGTCCTTAACTTTGAGAATGATTTTGCGCCTTTCTTAACTAAAGATGCTTTCCCTGTCCAGACAGATGTAGGTTTTTGCGATGTTTTATTCAACTTTGGAGGAAGCTTTGCTTTCTTGCTGCTATTGGCACTGGTGGTCACTGGGGAATGATTCTTTCTTTTGAGGGATTGTGTTGTTTTGTGTTGCGTAGTTTTATTGGTTTGTTCTTTCAAAGCCGTCATTTTACCTCTTGAGATCAATATTCTGGAATTAGTAACCGTTTTCTGCTCATCATTTTGTGCCTGAATATTTGGTCGATGTTTTTTGTTGGTATTCGTAGGGCAATGTTCTACAAAAAGTAAGTGAAAAAAATAAATAGCTTCACTCTTGTCAACATTTATCAAGAAAAATTCCGCTTTCATTGGATATTAAGACTTTAAAAAACTTCAATATATTGTACAATCCCAAAATCACAGTAGACAATAAATCAATATTTTTAAAAAGCTTTGCTAATACACGATTTATTTTTGTTGGTGATTTACTTAATATTAATGGAACATATATAAGCTTTGAAAAAATTGAAACAAATCAATCCAATGACAAACTTTATTGAATATGCAAGTTTAAGAACTGCTGTAAGGACCAGATTGCATACACAAGATTTATACATACCAAACTTACAAATAATAAAAGAATATGGACGTGTTATCCCAATCATATCCTATTGTTTAATAATAATTGTAAAGGCTGCAAACTTATGTACAACTTATTATTAAATTAAAAAAAGAGAGAAACATGTACATCTATACCAAATTGGAGAGAAAAGGGTCATAATTATGCACAAGAAACCTGGAACAAAATTTTTGAACCCCCCTTCAAAACTACACAAGAATCAAAACTACATTGGTTACAGTTCCAAATTCTTCATAGGATTGTTCCGACAAATAAATATCTTTTCAAAATAAAAAAAAGCAGAGTCTCCCGTATGCACTTTCTGTAAAAGAGATGAAGATAGTATTGGGCATTTATTCTATGAATGTACTATTGTAAAAGAATTATGGTCTGCTGTTGAAGACTGGATCTTGCGACATTTTGATTTGTTAATAACATTTGATAAACAATCAGTTCTCTTTGGAAAATATGAAAATAGAGATATTTATAGATTTTTCAACTTGATAGTTCTTATTGTGAAGCAATATATTTTTTCCTGTAAATACAAAAGTAATACAAATCCAAATATACATCGATTAAAAAATGTTATAATAGAAAGGTTCTTGACTGAAAAATATATGCTAATGAAAAATTGTACATATAAAGAATATGAAAGCCATTGGCAAAAAATATGTGATAAGCTATAGCACTGCATTATATATAGTTTAATTGTCTCTCTATTGTGTCTCATCTCAATCTTGATTTGAACTGATGTCTTTTTTGGATTTTTTTGTGTTTTATCCTTTTTCCTCCCTCAAGTATCCATGTAGAACAGGGGTCTATCACATGAATATGGTTTATATTTTATTATATCCATATGTGAACAATGCCCCAATCCTTTCCCTCGCTCTCTCCCCTTTATTCTCTCTCTCTCTCTCCTAAAATTTACTTTCACTACATAAGAACTGTATAATATAGAGTAATCAAATAGTTAGAAGCTTTTCAAGATGATTATATAAACATAAGTACAAGATATGACATGTATGTACACATATGTGTTGTGAAAGTGAAAAATTCAATAAAAAAACAACAACAACAAACAAAAAACAAAAACAACCCAAAACTTCAAAGTAGTCCCTTGCAATGTCTTTTTTATAATATCTGATAGTTAACAACCCCTTTTTGCAACATGAACTTATATTTAATAATTATATTATTGAATGAGAATTAGTTAACGAACAAGACTTTTTACCCATATATAATTTCACCGTTCTTTTTCATTGTCTTTCTTGCCCATACTTCATATTCTACCATCAGACATTGTAAGAAGAAAGTATTAGTTTAATTAAATTTAAATGTGATATTGATAAAAGCCTATTTCAAATTTAACTAGTATGTAATACAATAGTGGTAGCTTAAAATCGCAATTTACCCTTCTCTTCATTTGCTTTTCTTTTCCGGAAGTTGTATCGCATCTGAGACTGAGTTCCGTTGTCATCATCTACAGGAGCACTGCTTATAGCAGCTTTTCTTGTGGCAGTCTTCTTTACTTTGTCTGTCATGTATAAGTTAAAAAAAGCTTTGAACAAAACAAATGAGCTCTCGAAATATTCAGAAAATTAAATTTATTACATGATGTGTATGGGACCTACAAGTCATATTAATGATGACATATAAGTAATAATTATTACGTTTTAATATATTTTAATGCAATTTATCTTCTTGGAAATTCAATGTTTGGAACATTAAATTGTTTATATACATGTATGATAGGTTTAGACCAGAAGATTATGGAACGCCAAATTAACATATATTCAAATATTTGTACCTATCTTCAAATAATTGTACCTATCTTCAATTCAATTGTACCTATCTTCAATTCAATTGTACCTATCTTCAATTCAATTGTACCTATCTTCAAATTGAATTAGAGATAGGTACAATTCAATTATACCTATCTTTAATTCATTTGAAGATAGGTACAATTGATTTGAAGATAGGTACAAATGCAATGAATTGAAGATAGGTACAATTGAATTAAAGATAGGTACAATTGAATTGAACCTATCTTCAATTACTAAAATATTGGCAATAATGAATACTCCCTGTATAGTACGTCATTTCCGTTACGTCACAACTTATAAATAAAGTCATTCGGTATATACACGAGATAATAATAAAAAATGGATGTCCTAAAGATCTATAAAAGAAAAATCAGAGGTGACATCACTGCTTAACACCTTTATATATTTATAGCGAGCGCAGCTCGCCGGCGCGCAGCGCCGGCTAGCGAAGCGAGCTCTAAGAACCAGTGTGCGCGGGAAAATGAACGAGCTTAACCTACAGTTCATCAAACAAAATTTTTTGTCTACGTCCCATAATGCTCTCTAATGTTTACACCCGTGGTGCTATGCCAAAAATGGCCGACTTATAACTCGTAATTTACGGTGACTTAATGTTTGAAGACACGTTTTGAGTACCGCATATGCTTTGGCGAGACTCAAAAGATTTGTTACATGCTTCCATACCTTCGTATTGAGTCAAGAAACGTAAACAAAGACGAACAAAGTCATGGATGACGTCACAGTGCACTCGCGCTATATTTCCCGCGATAAATTTAGAGGTGGATCAAACATCTGTAATGAGTGTACTGGCTATTTCAGTATAGTCTGCGATACCTGCCTCATTAACATATGATTTGTTTTTAATCTTTTTTTAATATAGAGATTTTATATATATATACTAGCAAGAGGCATACTTTACTGTCATATCGATCCATTTTTAAAGTAATTGTGCATGCATGTACCGTGCAGTAGGCAGGTAAGTATATGAGTAGGGAGGAAATAAACAATAGGACATTTTGAACTAATTAAAAAGGAATAAAATTAAAAAAAACAAAAAGGTAAAAAAATTATGCAGATATTGCATATAGTCATACCATTTAATTTAAAAGTGGGAAATTACACACCTACAAACAGGTACCGGGCTCGCTCGCTCGCTCTCTCTCTCTCTCTCTCTCTCTCTCTCTCTCTCTCTCTTTCTGGGTAGGGGGTTGCGCTGTATGTATCATAACCATTAAAATTAGTACATTTGGCATACTTATTGTAGAGCAATACTCTCTCAAAAAATTTTTGACGTTCGTTGATACCTACCGTAAATAAAAGTATAATTTGACAATGATGCAAGGTACAGTATGTGTAATTCTTGCTGCGCTCGCCAGAACGGTAGCACCGTAAAACATATTAAAAAATAAAAATAAAAAAAAGATTGAAGAAAGGTGACTTAGAAATAAAATCGGGATCGGGATGATAAAATAGGCAATATATATGATTTTGTCAACTTTTCGAAAGATTGAGCCTTAAAACAAACAAAAACTCATTATAATTGGTACCGCTTTAATAAATAGAGTGATTATCAGCTACATTATACATTCTTTGATAAAGTTATGGAAAAAAATAAAGCCAGTTTTTATTTAGGTATATATAATGACCCTAACTACGTCACTACCCTAACTCCGTCACTTTTGGGGTATTCGGGTATACATGTTTTTGGCTTTCTTATTGATATACATGTATATTTTAATAAGTAAATGATGCCTTTTGCAAATATATTGCACACACATATATATTTCTTCTTTCATCTTCGTTGTTGGTGCTTCCCTTGTTTCCCTCCATGTTGAAATGTCTTCAAGGGAGCGTTCATTATTTTCAACAATACACAAAACGAATTGAACCTAGGTATAATTGAATTGTACCTATCTTCAAATCCTTTGTAGATATGTCTGAATTGAACCTATCTTCAAATCAATTGTACCTATCTTTAAATGAATTTTACCTATCTTCAAATGAATTAGAGATAGGTATAATTCAATTGAACCTATCTTTAATTGAATTGAAGATAGGTATAATTCATTTGTACCTAGGTATAATTCATTTGTACCTAGGTATAATTCATTTGTACCTAGGTATAATTATTTAGAGATAGGTATAATTATTTACACCTATCTTCAATTCAATTGTACCTATCTTTAATTCAATTGTACCTATCTTCAAATGATTTGAAGATAGGTACAATTAATTGAAGATAGGTACAATTATTTGAAGATAGGTACAAATATTTGAATATATGTTAATTTGGCGTTCCATAGAAGATTCACCAAATTCAAGCTGTAGTATGTATAAGTTTCGTGAAAGGTAAGACCTCAAGAGTTATTTTCTTGACAAAGTTCAGAGCGTATTAAATACCTTTTAACTGTGCTTTCTTAAGTCCCGTTTTATCCCTCATGATGAAGTGTTATATACAAAGATCAACAGCAATATCACTTTGAACCCCTAAAATAAGCATGGCAATGAAAATTTTTTATTAATTTAAATTAATTATTTTCAAAACATCAGTCGGTTTAACATTTTATATTGCAAATCTTGTTTAAATAGTGGATTTTCATAATGTCTCTTTTTTGTTAAAGAATTTAAAAATTCAATCATTACATTGGACCGAGTTAGCACGGGGGCGAAATTGATAAATATGCTTACAATCGCAACATCTCGGGCCTTTCACACAGAGCTCAGTGTTTTCCGAGCTCTGTCAAACAAACAAACAAACAAAACACTCTCAAATTACTTTTCAGTGGCGTAAACTATACTTATTCATAATGAAATAAATATTTATCTAAGTTCTACATTAAAAAAAAATTATAGTTTAACTCCTCCGATCGTAGAGACGATTCCCGATCTGACAATATTGCAATATCTTATACCATTACGTTACACCATTTACAGTTTACATGATAGTCCAACTTGTGGACTTTGC